>NC_043004.1:14132159-14154659 GCF_006345805.1 Octopus sinensis
GCGAACTATCATGGCGATGTGTGTATGTGTGTATATATGTGAACGTGTGAATTTATATATTTATATATATATATATTTATTTCTGGATGCGATTTTTGCATATTCTTTTTATTTCATTTGTTTCAATCATTTGAATGTGACCATGCTGGAGTAGCACCTTGAGGGGTTTTAGTCGAGCAAATCGACCACAGGACTTATTCTTGGAAAGTCTAGAACTTATTGTTTCGGTGATTTTCATCGAACCACTAAGTTGCGTGGACATAACCCACCAACGGTTGTCAAACGATGGAGCGTAGACAAACACAGACACACAGACACACACACACACAGACACACACAATCACAATATATGTATATATATGAAGGAATTCTTTAAGTTTCCGTCTACCAAATCCACTCACAAGGCTTTGGCGGCCCGAGCCTTTAGTAGGAGACAGTTGTCCAAGTTCTCACGCAGTTGAGCTGAACCGGAACCATGTGGTTGGGAAGCAAGGTTCTTACCACACAGCCATGCATATATGTCTACATACATACAAACATACATACATATACGCTAGCATGTATACATACACGCATGCTTACAAACATACATGCATACATACATACGTACATACATACATACATACATATTTGCAATGAACAGACAAAGGGTACATCTAGTTTATTTGAAACAATTCTTTGGTTTATGGCACAAGGCCTGAAAACTGGGGTATGAGGTTATTGGGTTTCATATCAACTCCAGTACTTGAATAGCACCTATATTATAGACTACGAAGGATTGAAAGAACAGTCGACCTCGGCGGAATTGGATATAAAACGTGAATTTGACGCAATTCTGGTAAGCACCTTCTCCGACGTTCCTTAAAATAATAATAATAATAATAATAATAATAATAATAATAATAATAATAATAATAATAAAAGAACGGAAAGTTAGGAATAATGCAATAACATATCAGGTAACCCAAATTTTCGGTAATATCAATAAATGTGGTGATATTATTTGGTTGGCCAAAAAGTCCAGCCGGTGTTTGTTGGGTCTATACTTAAGCACTCTCACAAATAGCTAACTTCCGTCTGTCCATTGTGCATGCTCACGCGTAAGATACTTAACACTTCAGCGTTGAGACGGTAGATTCTAGTTCAGTGAAAGATGCAATCGAATGGCGTCGATTTTTATGAATAAATACTTCTAAATGTTTTCCACTTATAAATCACATGATGACTGACACGGTGCTGTGATTCTAATCAGTATGCAGCATTGGTGTTGGTTTCAATAAGAATGACCAGCTTCTCATTTTTAACAGCTGGGGTGATTTGCATAACTGTTTGTCATAGATAAACCGCGAGCAGTTACAAACGTGATGTCTCTCTTGGGAAAAGCAAAATCTAGCACGTTTATTATCTAAAATTGGATTAAATCACCAGAAAGAGAGAAAATATATTTTAAGTTCTGATTTCCATAACACAATGTTTCATCAAACCGGTAGCTTTTCACTTTAACTCACCGAGCTCGCTATTCACAAACTCTGCTTCCATACTGTTCTCATATATTATGTATTGTGCTCCACCATATTTCTGTTGATGCATCTATACTCGTGTATTACTGATTCATTTATCACTCACATTTATCACGATCTGATCTGTGATAACGCGAGTTCGCGATTAGTCAAAGCTTCTTCATGGCCCGAAAAGCGCACGTTAGTCACAATCTGCATTGCTCAGGGCAACATGTGTTCTCAGAAGGAAACCCATTTTCCCCATATGTTTTATTACTTTGTTTTATCACTGGTTCATCTAACACGGTGTTATATTTAATCAAACGATCGTGATAAACGAGGACATATATTGAAGCTAGTGCGACTCATCCTCAACTCGTAGCCATTGTACTACATGTGATTACATATCCAATGTCGAAGTGTTTGCTTTCATCTCGTACTATTATGGTTGAAAATGTGTGACTTTATTGCATATCAATATACCTATATTCCGTAAGAGTGGCTGCGTGGTAAGAAGCTCGCTTCCCAACCACATGGTTCACGGCTCAGACCCGCTGTGCTTACGAGCCACATAGTTCAGCCTCATTGCGTGGCACCTTGGGTAAGTGTCTTCTACTATAGCTTCGAGCCAACCAAAGCCTTGTGAGTGGATTTGGCAAACGGAAACTGAAAGAAGCCTGTCATATATGTGTGTGTTTGTTTGTGTGCGTGTGTGTGTATGAGTCTTTGTCTCTGTGTTTGTTCCTCCATAACCTCTTGATAACCGGTACTGGTGTGTTTACGTCCACGTAACATTAGCGGTTCGGCAAAAGAAACCGATAGAATAAGTACCAAGCTTGTAAAATGAGTACTGCCGTGGATTCATTCGACTAAAATTTCAAAGTGATGCTCCAGCATGGTTGCAAGTAAAAACAAGTAAAAGATTAAAAAAATATGTGTTTATGATAGCATATTTAATTATGCAACAATATAAATCTGAGTGTATGAGATCGTGTACGTCAAAGACTGAGTTGCATGTAATGATGGCTGCAGTGTTTATATATATATATGTGTGTGTGTGTATGTGTGTGTGTGTGTGTGTGTGTGTGTGTGTGTGTTTGTCTGTCGAAAATCACAGAGTAGGAGTAGGATGGAGTAGGAGAAAGAGTAGCATAAGTGAATGGAGAGGAGAGAAAATACTAATTCAGTGAAGGAGAAGTAGTGAGAGTAATAGCCCTGACTGAGAGGGAGTGAGAGAAAGTAATAGCAATGAGAGAAAAGAAGTGGTAAACAGCGCGTCGTGTATCATTTATTTTTCTCCGTTACAATGAGAAAGGAAAGGGTGATAGATGAATAACGAAGGAAGAGGCGAAAAAAATCAGCGTTTCAACTCAGCGTGACTATGTGCGTATGTAAAAGGGATTTACGTAAAGGTGATGAGCTGGTGAAACGTCAGTACGCAGGGCGAAATGCTTAGCGGTATTTCGTCTGCCACTACGTTCTGAGTTCAAATTCCGCCGAGGTCGACTTTGTCTTTCATCCTTTCGGGGTCGATAAATTAAGTACAAGTTGCGTATTGACGTCGATCTAATTGACTGGTCCCCTCATCCCAATATTCTGGATTTTTGTCTTGAAAAGAAAAGAGAGGTATGTAAATGTTTCTGAGTGTGTGTGTGTGTGTGTGTGTGTGTGTGTGTGTGTGCGCGCGTGTGTGTGTGTATGTATGTGTGTCTGTATCTGTATGTAATGGAAATGAGATGGTGAGTGTTCAAAGCTGAAAAGAAAAATCAAACAGCGTTTCAACTCTGTTTTGAATATATATATGTGTAGGTATGTGCCTGTACAAGGGAAGTATGTGAATGTTTGTGTCTGTGGTTATTGCGTACCTTATTTTATACCTTACATATATATATAAAATACTACAATTAGCCGTCATTTCTGACGGCACAGGGTCAGCTAGTTATATATAATGCTACTGGTTAAAAATTTCATCCTTTCCTATCTGTTCATTCAATATTAAATAAACTATACACAAGTTAAGAGAAACTTCATAAATTGTTCTATGTAGGAGTTTGTGTATATTTATGCGCGATTAGATATTTTCAGATTTTTCCTCTTTGTGCCCTTCGCCCATCACCATAGCATACATATTTATGCACAAAAATGTCTGTCATTATATATATATATATATATATATATTATATATATATATATATATATGTATATATATATGTATACATATGTATGGCTGTATGTACATGTATATATACGTGTATATATGTGTGTGCCTGTGTGTGTATGAATATTCAAATATGTAATATTATGCATATGAACATATATATGTTTTGGCCATACCACCAACATATCACACACACAAATATACATACGTATGTATATTATACAAATATATACTATATAAACATATCTGTGTGCGTGTGTGTGTGTATGTGTGTGTATGTGTGTGTGTGTATACAAATATATGTCTGTATTTGTTTGCGTGTCTGTCTAATTATATACACCTACATATACATATAATTATGTATGTAAACATACACAGGTGGGTGTTTATAGGAAGTAAGATAAACAGAAGTTTGAAAAAAATCTATATATTTATGCAGATTTTTGAAACTTACCACTTGTATTGGCACTTCTGTCAATTACAGTTTATAAGTCAGGCAGTCAGTTAACCTTCATTGCGTTACATATTATACAAGCATTCACATAGCAGCACAAACGCACGCATACGATTAAATACCTACATAATCTTGCAAGCAAGTATTCATGCATAAATACATGAATGTATATATATATATATATATATATATGTGTGTGTGTGTGTGTGTGTGTGTGGTGTGGTGTGTGTGTGTGTGTGTGTGTGTGTGTGTGCGTGTGTGTGTGTGTGCGTGTGTGTGTATATATATGTATATATAAATATATGTATATATACATATTTATTTATATATATATAATGTATATATATATGTATATATATTTATGCATATATATATATGTTTGTGTGTGTGTTTTTTTAGTGTGTCTGTGTGTACGCGTGCGTGTGTTTGTGTGTGTTTGTGTCTGTTTCTCCGTGCGTCTCTTTGTGTTTTGTGTGTGTGACTGTGCGTCTTCTGACATATGTAAGCTCATGTGTTGATATTTACGCACTTACACATGTATCGTATGAAATTTATGCTACTGGAATGTTGAAATCCGTAATTTTAGCGAATCATCGGTATGTAATCTGAGTTACCAAATAATTGAACGTTATTATGTGGAAGAAAGACCTGCTTATGATGATCCAGAGAATAATGGATAAAAGGATTTAGCACAAAATGAATGCAGAAAGTTAGAGAGAAAAGAGTAGCAAACATTTATGATGCACGTACAACTGGGACTTGTGAGTTCTTAATACGCGACGTTGTAAGTTCTGAGAGCGGTAAGCTGGCAGAATCGTTAGCACGCCAGGTGAAATCCCTGGAGGTATTTCGTTTGCGGTACATTCTGAGTTCAAATTCCGCTGAGGTTGACTTTGCCTTTCATCCTTTCAGGGTCGATAAATTAAGTACCAGTTACGCACTGGGATCGACGTAATCGACTTAATCCCTTCGTCTGTCCTCGTATGTCCCCTCTATGTTTAGCCCCTTGTGGGCAATAAAGAAATAAGTATCGTTAGCACGCCGGGTGAAATGCTTAGCGGTATTTCGTTTGCCGTTTCGTTCTGAATTCAAATTCCTCCGAGGTCGACTTTGCCTTTCATATTTTCGGGGTCGATTGAATAAGTACCAGTTGCTAACTGGAGTCGATGTAATCGACTTAATCTCTTTGTTTGTCCTTGTCTGTTCCCTCTATGTTTAACCCTCTGTGAGCAATAAAGAAATAAATATGCATAATAATATATAAAGCCACTTACACGAAATTGCGTGTGGTTGTATGTATGCGTGTGAGTGTATGTTTTTGCCCGTGAAATTACCCACAAATCGCAATGGACTATCCGAAACTCGTGTAGAAATATGCTGAAGATGTTGCAAAGTGGAATCAGATCGGAAACTAAGATTTTATTAGCCAAATTTCATAAATGTACAGCTATGCTTTATTCTATACAATATATAAATAAAAAAATAAATAAGTCCTTTTAAAGCCTAGCCAGGCTCATGGGCTCGGTTTCCCGGTTTCTATGGCGTATGTGTTCTCTCGCAGGACGGGACGCCAGTCCATCGCAGCGTTGCTCGTTTTTGCCAGCTGAGTGAACTGGAGCAACGGGAAATGAAGTATTTTGCTCACGAACACAACGCGTCACTAGGTCCAGGAATCGAAAACACAATCTTACGATCACGATGCTGACACCCTAACCACTAAGCCACGTGCCTCCACTATACAATATATAACTTCTCCTTGAAGGAGAGTTGGCAGAATCGTTAGCACGCGGGGAATTTAATCCATCTTCACGTTCTGAGTTCAACTTCCACCGAGTTTGAATTTGTCTTTCATCAATTCGGGATCAATAAAATGCATATCAGTTGAATACTGATATAATCAACCTAACCCCTACTCTGAACTTGTAAACATTGTACCAAAATTCCAAATCAAAATATACCCTCTCACTCAACACTAGAATCGAAGAGAGGTGTAGCAGATACTGAAAGAACACAGCAAAATTGCTGATAATAATTTCAGTTACTTTCCAAGGAAGATCAATTGTAAAAATAACCATATTAGAAAAGCTAAAGCATTTTAGTTCTGCACATCTACTAAACCACTTTCTGGCTCACACAGAAAAACTTTGCACAACAAAATTGAGCACCGTACCGGATTTTCAAACGAAAATTGTGACGATAATTACAATGCCAACTCACTTCATAATTATTATATATGAAACATACAATGCTGAGCAAAAACATCGGAAGCGACAACATACAACAACAAACTCAACCAAGAATATTTACTACTACTAGTCAGAACACAAGAATGCAAAAAGAAAACTATGGCAACATAAATGAAAATGTTGACGTCAACCGATCCTTTGTTTCCGCAGAAATAGGAGGAAAAAGAAAAATGATTTTCCGAGAGATGAATAATTTCTTTTCTCGTTTTCACACGGAAGCATCGAAATAAAATTAGGAACAGAATTAAAATTAGCGACTTGTAAGCGAGTAAAGCAGGTTTATGTTTATTTATATTTCTAACTGAATTTTATTTCGAGATCAATAGGTTCTTCAGTGCGTAGTTTAAATTTTATTTCTTCAATTTCCCTATAATTTCAAACAGTCTATCTCTTTAAAGAGGCTTTTCAACTGAGTAAAAACAACACAAGCCACATAAAATCTAATCAATTGTAGCGTATATAAAATATAGCGGTGTGTGTGTGTGTGTGTGTTTATTAATTCAGTTATGAAAGGCGCATGACCTAATGGTTAGGGTATTCATCTCACGATCAAAAAGGTCTTAGATTCAATTCCTCGAGTGGGGAGTGCAATCTTCTCTTGAGCAAGGCATGTTCTTTCATGTTGCTCCAGTGTATTCAACCGTAAATAAATACTACCCAGCCACTGGCGCATTTCACTTACCTCCCATCTGTAGTATCTTGGATGTGTCAGCAGGCCAAGTTCGAGGGTGGATGTGTTCCAATATCTCATTACAACGACAGAGCCCCTTCGTACATTTTAGCTGCCGCTTGACAGCTGGCTGTACTACCCAAATAAAAAAAAAAGTATTTAGTAACTCTAGCTACGAGAGGTTTCCATATAACTAGACAAACTCTCGTTCAAATCATACTGCGTCTTAGAAATGTTACATTGCATAAAGTAGTCACAGACGAAATAATTGAAGTAGAAACCGAATGTCTTTTCTCAGAAGTTTTCTTTTTGAGTTGAATAGCAAGTAATGTTCTCTGTTTACTCATCATGGATTATATATCATAGAATGGTAACAAACTGACCCATGAAACAATGCATCAGCAACGTGGAGGCGCAATGGCCCAGTGGTTAGGGCAGCAGATTCGCGCTCGTAAGAACGCGGTTTCGATTCCCAGACCGGGTATTGTGAGTGTTTATTGAGCAAAAACACCTAAGCTCCACGAGGTTACGGCGGGAGGGGGTGAATCATGCTGTACTCTTTCATCACAACTTTCTCTCACTCTTTCTTCCTACTTCTTCCACAAAGCAGAGGAACCATGGTGTAACCCGCTATGGTGTGGTAAACTTTCAGACCCTAGTCTAGATTGCGAATCCTCTGTACCCCAGGATGGTTCAGCTCTCCACTCGTTAAACGCCACCGTTTACTGAATGAGGATAACAACGTAGCTTTCGCGCCCGTGCAACCGCCAGTCTAGCGCGTGTGGTGGGTAGATCTTCAAGTTGCCACACGCATTCTTAGTAGCTTAGAGTAGGCTCGAATTAGAGATTATTCTTTGTGGTTAATGGCGTGAGTCCTGATTGGAAGAAGAAGAGTTACAGACTTAGCAAAATTAGACCAATTTTAAGTATTTTAATTCAAATCGCTTTTAACAATCTGTTTTGTACTCGAGCTTTTCAAAAGCAATCTCAGCACTCAGCTGAAGGGTTCAGATTTCCCTTCTACTGTTGAAGAATGTCTAGATGGGTTTTCCTAAACTTTCGTGTTTGAAACTGGTCTGTAAAATTGAACATTTCCAAAAACATGCTCTTTTGAGGACAGTGATGATTTGGGGATTGGTACTTGGATGTTAGGTATGATGGAAAGAGACCCAAATATATTAATAACTTTTCCTTGAGTTACGCCCCAGGGTGGTCAATGTCCAATAACTGAAGCAAGTAAAATAGCGATGATATATATATATATATACATATATATATGTATATGTATATATGTGTGTGTGCATATCACCGTGATCACCGTGATCGACCAGGTTATCAGATGTTGTTATACATCGCTGGTCACAATGCGCTTCGTATTGTTTTAGCCTTCAAATGACGCCACCCCGCTGGCTAAGCGAGCAGGCCAACAGAAGGAAAAGTGAGAGAAAGTTGTGGCGAAAGAGTACAGCAGGGATCGCCACCACCACCCCTGCCGGAGCCTCGTGGGGCTTTAGGTGTTTTCGCTTAATAAACACTCACAACACCCGGTCTGGGAATCGAAACCGCGATCCTACGACCGCGAGTCCGCTGCCCTAACCACTGGGCCATTGCATCTCCGTGTGTATATATATATATATATTTAAATTTAAATAAGGGTAGACATTGATATTAATCAATTAAAACCTGTGGTCTAGCATATTTTAAAAAATCCGAAGATTTAAACATTTTTTACATACAAAATTTGGAGGACTGATCACTATAAAACTGGACAGGCTATATGATAGATATAGACGTCAAAATCGCCATTTTCCACGAAGAATGTTTTCTGAAGAAAAAATATTCAGTAAAAAACCAAAGTGTAAAAATAAGCAAGACAAATGAAATTATACGAAATAAAAAAAAATGATTACCTATGTACTAATTAGTTTCACTTGTTAATATTTACGATTATGGATACGAAAACAACTGCAAGGTCATCAGCATAGTCTGTCGTTTAAAAGCACAACTTCCAGAACTAGATGCGGAACGGTCGACCGAAATCCAGCATGTATAACGTTCTACAAATTATATGTATCTTTCAAATGCCTTCACATTGGCGCGCTGAAACCGGAAATTACTCTGCAGCAGTCAATTTACCGGCTAGAGAACATTTTTTATTTAAAATTAAATAAGGGTAGAAATTGATATTAATCAATTAAAACCAGTGGTCTTGAGACCATATTCGTCGTGGAAAATGGCGATTTTGACGTCTATATCTAGTATATAGACTGCCCATTTTTTAGTGGTCAGTCCTCTAAATTTTGTATGTAAACTTTTTTTAATTTTCGGATTTTTTAAAAATATGCTAGACCACTGGTTTTAATTGATTAACCATTTATCGCGCTTAAAAAGCAAATCCACTTCCACTTTACCATGTTGAAAATTTGATTGAAATCGGGCAAAAGGGGTCCAATCTAGTCCCCCAAGTGTCCACCAAAATCAATAAAATCCCCGTTTTCACACCTAAGCAACCACTGCAGCGCCCCCAAACGACTTCCAATCAATTTTTCACCTCAAGTTACCCCCTCCTGTAAATTTTAATCCTCTACTAGTCCTATTTAGACCACATTTTACATAAAAATCCAATTTGTATCAACGTTCGCCGTCTTCATTTTATAGATTAGATTAAAGATAACCGCCTCTAGTCCCTGCAGCAAAACGAAAAGCCACCATTATTCAAACAGCGCAACCTGTCTATCCGATAAAACTCAATTTCTCCCATATTCCTCACCCTGGCAACCAAACGGTAGCCCTGAGCGACTTGCAACCCCCCTCACACCATTGGTCACACCATTTTATCCCCAGTGTAAATTTTGTCACCAATCCGACCCCATCTACTGCCCCTTAAACCGTTCCCATCCCAAAATGAGACAAGTAAGCAAGGAATCAAACAACTTTTTTGCACTTCAGCTTTATAGATATTGATTATATGTATATACACACATATATATATGTATACACATTATATATATATTTATATGCATACAAACATATATATAAATTAACACAATATATCTGATTAATAATATATGTTATGATTGTGCGGTGGTGGTGGGCGATAATAATTCACCGTTCTAAAAGACCTGTGGCGGGAAAATTTAAACTTCTGCGGCTGTCAACGCTTTCTCTCTATAGATACAGACAGACGTACAATGAAGGAAGTGGTGGGAGAAAGAGTGACAGAGAGACGGTGAAGGCGGGGAGGGAATGAGAGTGGAAGGTCGTTATTGAGAGAATGTGTAGGGAAGGAAGGAAAGAGAGAGATCGAGGAAGGCAGAGTGACATTTGAAAGAGAAAAAACGGCAAACACTTGTCAACGTCTGGGTTTTGTTTCCCTAGTAAGCAAAGATTTTGAGAGGGGTTTCTAACCTAGTCCAGTCGCTTCCTTGCCTCTTTTTACATGTCCCTGTAAATTTTGGCGCCAATCCGACCCCATCTACCGCCCCTTAAATCGTTCCCATCCCAAAATGAGACAACTAATCAAGAAATCAAACAACTTTTTTGCATTTCAGCTTTATAGTTATTGATTATTTATATATACATATTATTTTCCCACTTGGTGTATAATTACCTATGACTGTACACACACATATACATAAATAATTTATAGTCTACGGATAATTTTTTTTATGAATGCTGGCCACTGGTATAAATTAATATATTTTATAATTTTTACCCTTAATATGACACTATCTATCTATCTATCTATCTATCTATCTATCTATCTATCTATCTATCTATGTGCCTAACTATCTATCTATCTATCTATCTATCTATCTATCTATCTATCTATCTATCTATCTATCTATCTATCTATCTGCCTATCTATCTATCTATCTATCTATCTATCTATCTATCTATCTATCTATCTATCTATCTACCGATCTGTCTGTCTTCCTATCTTTCTTTCCGTCTTTCTGTCTGTCTGTCTATATGTATGTACGTATATAAAAGATGAACACGCATTAGATCTCTTATACATAAGTTATACAATTGTGAGATTAAGTATAACTGGATAGAAGTATGGATGTCCATAATAGCTTACATATATTGGTAGATATCCAGATAGATCATATTTTAATATCACAGATAAGTGACAAGAAAATCAAAAGTGATGTGCTTTGTGAATAGGTATAGATATAGTTAACTGTTCTCAGAAAATGCATATGAACTAATTTCTTAAATATTAGCTTCAGACATCAGCTCTTCCGATCAATCATAATTATCATTAACTTCTGTTTCAAAGATTGGGGATAGAGTAGCGGGTTATCGATATGAGAAAATACCGCGAAGATTAAAAAAACATTAATTAAATATATAACTATTCCAATGTCTTGGTTAAAGACTGAGCAACTAAATTCAGCCGGGAACCTGACGTAATATTAAAGTTAATATCCGATGTCATTAATGAAGGTCAACAGAATCTTACTTTATACACACACACACACACACACACACACACACGCTCACACACACACAGATACTCACATACACGCTTACACACACACGCACACACACATATGTACATGCTTGTAATCGCTTCAGCCATGCTGCCGCCATACTGGAGCACCATTTTGATTTCATATATATATATATATATTCAACAGCAAAATTAAGGAACGGCCATAATAGGCCGTTCAACCCACGCTGGTGGCAAATAATTTCTGCTGAATTTTTTGCGACCCTATATTGATTAATTATGAATATATATATATATATTATATATATATATATATATATATATATATATATATAATATATATATATATATGTGGTGTGTGTGTGTGTGCGTGTGTTCGTGTGCGTATGTTTGTGTGTCTGTTTGTTCCCCCCAAATCGCTTGACAACCGAGTCAATTTGCTCGACTAAAGGCAGTGCTCCAGCATGGCCGCAATCAAATGATTGAAACAAGTAAAAGAGTAAAGAGTATATATATATATATATATATATATATATATATATATATATTCTGTAAATTATGCTAATAGTATTTTATAAGCTTAAAGCTTATAAGCGATCACTGCGCAATGACTGAAGAAAATTTTCTAATAAGCCCTCGATAGAAAAAGTAGAATTTCCCGTACGTGTGCGACTCGAAACCATTATAAAACTATTATTATTATCCATTATCAGGTTATTATAATCATTATTAGACAATCTTCTTTAGTCTTGGCGTGTTGATCGGTTTTAAGATTTAGGCTTATAGAATACGATTAATATTATTTACAAAATTGTAAATATCGACGCTGCTTAACAAAAACCATCGCAATAATATATCCGTTCTGTTGCCATAGTAACGAAACTGAAGCACCCAGAGTAAACCAGCTTAGCACGGATTGCTCTTGAACTCTGTTGTGCATGTGCACTAAGTTTTAACGTTCCAGTTCACTTCTGCTGTTTCCAGCAGTGCTTGGAATTATGGTGTGTAGCGTGTGATTGTGGCATTGAGCATGAATCTGCATCAACCTTTGCCAAAGGCTTGGCGATACTTGCTTAGAGGCTTATGCAATGTTGCAGAAAGTGTATGGCGAGGAGTGTATGAGCCGAAAAATTGTTGAGAGTGACGAACGTTCTGGGAGACACGAAACCAACAGAACTGAGAAAAACACTGCAGATGTGCGTGCCTGTATGAAAGGAAATCGTTGAATTACCATCCGTGAGCTATTAGATGTGCAAAATCTTTAAAATACCAAACTTCGGGAGGAATTGTCGACCATATCACTCTACTATGGAAAACATAACATATATAGTTAGCAATTGTCTATATTTGTTTTGGAGTACTATCTCAAATGGCGACACGATGTTGCTAAAAAAAATTCAGTTGTATATACAGGAAAGATATCTCTGATGTCTTGCAAACAACTTGCACATGCAAGTGCTACCAGTCGAGAACTCCGCATACCGGAAGCCAGCAAGTGTATGCGGCTATCAGGAGATGCCGTTTCGGGGTCTACCTCTAGACGGCATCAATACGCACCGACCCCACTCACTGATATGAGGCCCCGCTTGCTAGATCAACTGCTCATTGAATATAGCTCAATATTTCTCTAGTCATCGCTCATCGTCTCTTTTTAATCAAATCCAGTGGCTAACCTGTAGTTTGGATATCGATCATGGTTTTATTTACCTTATAAGTTAGGCCTAACGATAACAACAGTCGTCTTACACTATGTCCAACAAACCCTCTACATCCGATTTCGATTGGAAAATGCTCCGCTTTCCAGCCTGCATCTTTACATTCCTCGAGGAGGTTTACATAACGGTCAATCTTTCGAGCGGCGAGCTGGCAGAAACGTTAGCACGCTGGGCGAAATGCTTAGCAGTATTTCGTCTGCCGCTACGTTCTGAGTTCAAATTCCGCCGAGGTCGACTTTGCCTTTCATCCTTTCGGGGTCGATTAAATAAGTACCAGTTACGCACTGGGGTCGATATAATCGACTTAATCCGTCTGTCTGTCCTTTGTCCTCTCTGTGTTTAGCCCCTTGTGGGTAGTAAAGAAATAGGTCAATCTTTCGAGCCCGAGCGGCGTCCATGTTATCTTCATGAGGAACTTTTAGCACGACTAGATTTACACGTCAGCACAAGCAATATTAGTTAAAATATTTTGTACAATGCCAGCAAGTTCCGGAAGGGAGAAAGTCGATTACATCAACCTCAGTGCTCAACAAGTACTCGCCTTATAGAGTCCCAAAAGTTGAAAGGCAAAGTCGACCGCAGCGGAATTTGAACACAAAACGTAAAGACGGATGAAATGCCGTTAAGCATTTTACTCGTCGCGGTAGCTATACTACCAGTTCGTCATCTTAAGCACGACGGTTATAGGTGAAACATTCGCAATGAAACATCTGTCAAGTACGCGCATAAGTGTCCCGACATGTTTATGCACCATAAAGAGTAGGTGAAAACAGGAGTGAAAATCAATAATGAGAGAAGGGGAATATCTATGGACAGCTTGACTGGAATCCGATAACTCCTCTAGACTGATTATAAATATAAATTTATACCAATAATAATTGGGACCGTAGGATATGTTAGTAAATGCGTAATTCACAATCAAGAAAAACGAGGATTTTCATTGAGAGAATAATAAAAAAAAACTGGTTAACATGATCTCGACAGATAGAATCAGGAAATGGAATCGTAAAAATATGGATGACTTTTTAAAAGTTCAGTACATAACATTTATTGTTGCTGTTATACAAATATCAACGGTGTAGATCTTGTTTCTTGTTAGAAACCAGCTCCTTCATTATAGAAAGAATACTAATAAATAAAATGATGTTTATAATAAAGACATATACTCTTTTACTCTTTTACTTGTTTCAGTCATGCAACTGTGGCCGTGCTGGAGCACCGCCATTAGTCGAGCAAATCGACCCCGGAACTTATTCTTTGTAAGCCTAGTACTTATTCTATCGGTCTCTTTTGCCGAACCGCTAAGTTAAGGGGACCTAAACACACCAGCATTGGTTGTCAAGCGATGTTGGTGGAGTGGGGACAATCACAGACACACAAACATATACACACACATACATATATATACGACGGGATTCTTTCAATTTCCGTCTACCAAATCCACTCACAAGGCTTTGGTCGGCCCGGGACTCTTGTAAAAGACACTTACCCAAGTCGCCACGCAGTGGGACTGAAACCGGAACCAGGTGGTTGGTAAGCAAGCTTTTTACCACAGAGCCACTCCTACTGTGGCCTAATGTGTATACATATATGGAAACTTTTATCTGGGTAGATATGTGCCTGTTACCATATGTTTTTTCAAGCGTTGCCTGACATTCTGTGTTGGTCTGTATAAGTCATTAGAACATAGCATTTAAGAAAAAAAAAATTTAAGTACCAGGCTAGGATCTGCAATTTTCAAGACAATGCCCCTGCATGTCGGCAGCCGAAGGAAAGATTACTCTCTCTCTCTCTCTCTCACACACACACACACACACCCACACACACACACAAGTGAGTTGCACCTTAATCCGTATGGCGCATAAGCGATTTAGCTGAACGAATATTTACATATAATGATATCTTATATGACGCCTGGTTGTCGCGATGTTAAGCAGTAATGTTTCAATAACGTTAGAGGAGAATATGTATTCAATTTTTAATTTTTAAAAGAATATAATAAATAAAAGCGAAATAGATAAAAAGAAAAGGATATATATCTCGTATATCACCATAGATAGGAAACAAATTATACCCGAGTACATTTTCCATGATTCTACACAATGACGTATATTAAGAGATATTTGAAAAACGAGAAACAGGTATTGTGAAAAGAAAAAAAAAAAACAAGAAAAATATACAAAGCATATAATACACAACACGCCATAAACAACTTTGTGATCTGTGGCAATATGAAAAGAAAAAGAAAATATTATAATTACTGAAAATATTAGAATATTTTCTAGATATATTCGTGATCAAGCGTTCACTCATGTGTTCTGTAGAAAAAAGAAACAAAAAGAGAAAATAGAAAAAACTGTGGAAATGAGATTTTGTACCCGAGGGAAGTTTCCTAAGAAATGCAAATACGTCAAAATATTGGCATAATGCCATATATAAAGTTATATAACCGTAGACATTATTCTCTTCAGAAATACGTATATACCTACATACATGTCTTTCATGGAAGATACGTATATACACATATCTGAATAATATAGGTGTGTGACACGAAGTTTGATTCCCAACTACATGTTACATAGTTCAGTCCAACTGCTTGGCACCTTGAGCTAATGTCTTCATCTTCAGCTCCATGAGAAGAAAGCCTTGCGAATGGGTTTGTTCGACGCAAACTGCGAAAATAGTATTTTCTTCCTTGAATATAAAGCAATCAGTGTTTACTTTTCATTAAAAAATAATTAAGCTTGCCTTTATTTCAATAAAATTTTTGGCTTTGTTAAACGAAGTTAAGGCAAAAAAAAAAATTCCTGAGTAAGCAAATAGTCTTTCCTTCCTTCATGCCAAGTTTGAAGAAAATATCTCTTTTGCATCTTACGTTTTTGGTCTCTTAAATATACTGCATTTTGAGGCATTATTTCAAGACAGCCGACTTTTTTTGCGCAAACTGCACGTGCATTTTCTCACGTACGCGTAGTATCAATCGCAACAGCTGATGTACTTTCGCGTACAAATGCACGTTCCCACGGCTTTATCGATCACATTCTCACCTGGAATCGATTTTTGTAATTTTTTTCAAGACTTATACACGTGCTGATACCGTCGGTATCTACTTATCAAATTTGAGCGCAATCGGATGGAGGATGCCCGAGATCCTAGAAGACAGAAACAGAGACAGACAGAACGGATTTTATAAAATAGATATATATGTATGTATGTGTGTATGTATATATGTATGTATGTATGTATGTATGTATGTATGTATGTATGTATGTATGTATGTATGTATGTATGTATGTATGTATGTATGTATGTATGTATGTATGTATGTATATGTCAAAAACTATACAAATTAAACTCCTTGCATTAAACTTATCCCCGCTCCTTAACTACCATTTGGCTATTATAATCACGTAGTAGCTGAGATAATTATACCAAAATTTGTCTCTGCTGTTCAAATACATGCAAATGGTCACTCAAGATTATTGCTTTTAGCTCATTTTTACATCAATTAAACTTCTGTGAGTGCGCGCATAGAAAATATATTTGTACGCCAGGAGTACGAGCTAGCCTTTAGTTATGATTAGAAAATTATATACACCAGGAGTGGCTGTGTGGTAAGTAGCTTGTTTACTGGCCACATGGTTCCGGGTTCAGTTCCACTGCGTGGCAACCTGGGCAGTTTTTTCTACTATATCCTCGGGCTGACCAAAACCTTGTGGGTGGATTTGGGATTTGTTAGACGGAAACAGAAAAGTCCGTCGTATATATATATATATATATATATATATATATATATATATATATATACCGGAGTAAACACACATAAATGTGAAACAAGGTGGAAAAAAGAGTACTCAAATATCAGTGGTAGAGTAATATGCTTTATTTAAAGCAGCAGAAAATTCAACAAAACCTGTTACTCTGACGGCAAGGCGAAACTCAGAGAGTAACAGGTTTTGTTGAATTTTCTGCTGCTTTAAATAAAGTATATATATATATAATATATATATATATATATATATATATATATATATATACATATGTGTGTGTGTATTTGTCCCCTCGATGTTGGTGTTTTCAAGTCCCCGTAACTTGACGGTTCGGTATGAGAGACCGATAGAATAAGTACTAGGCTTACAAAGAATAAGACCCGGAGTCGATTTGTTCGACTAAAGGCGGTGCTCCAGCATGGCTGCAGTCAAATGAGTAAAACAAATAAAAGAGTAACAGAATACATGTATGCACTAACGTATGTATGTACGTGTGTATGTATGTATGTATGTATGCATGTACAGGTGTATGTCTTTTAGTAGGGGAGACCGGGGTTAGTTGACTACATTTTTTACATTTTTACTGACAGCAATACTACTTAACGTATTCTACTGCATCTTGTATTACCCACATAAATCAACCATAGCAGAATACTTACAAAGCTAGAGATCTCATCTGCTTATTGTCTGGATTTATATTTTGTGCATTTTCTAAGACCACTTAAATGTGTCAACTTGCTCTGATACTGGGGCAAGTTCACACATTAATGCATTTTCTTGCAACATACATGTTAGTGGACAAAGACACATGATATAAGCTTGTTAGTTTGATGAAGGACCTTTATTACGGTTTCATTACATATCAGCATCAGAATCACAATTTAGGCATGTGAATATTGTTAGACCTGGTGTGCCTGGCTCGTGAACCCAACTTTTACAATCAGAGCATTGAAGCCACACTTCCCTTCCTTTGCTGTTGGTAAAAGGCTCGCAGCAGACTAAGCAATAGCACTCTTATTCTTCAGAGGTATCACTTTCTTGAATTTGAACTTTTTTCTTCACAGTTGGACCTTTTCCCTTCGTTGACCTGCCCTTACTGAGTCCATTTCCTATCGTTCCTTTATTAATGTTTGTCTTCTTTTTACTTTTACTTTTTGTCTTTTCTTCTATGGTTGATCTTTTAACCGGCGAGTCAGTGAGGATTTCAGGACAACGTTTCATTCTTCCTCTGTTTGATTCTTTCCTAAGACCTGCTTTCAGTAGTGGACGGATTTGAAATGGTGAAAGAAAAGACCTGGTGGCTATGTTGCTTGAAGGTCCAGGTGTTGCAGGCGCTGAAGGCCCAGGTGCTGAAAGTGCAGGATCCGGTCGGTCAGTGATATAGCTTGGTGCTGTCTGTGAAAATGTTGCGATTAAAAGGGCATATTCCTGTAGAAGAAAAGCCACTAAGTATATTCGTAGGAGTTGCAGTCAATGGCCATGCAGTTTTTACAATACACGGAATGCCATAAATGGTCATGGTCTGGCCAGGATGGTTGATATGCCAGTCATCAATGGCAGTGTTTGTGTACTTCTTCAGTGGGCTAATGACCACTTTGTCCAACGGCTGTAACCTGTGTGTGCAGTGAGGTGGGAAAGAAAGCATGGTGATACCATTGTCGGATGCATAAGTCAGCCCCTCGTGACTGTCCAGCAAGAGAAGGCACGGTGACTGCTTTGAACATTTCACATTCCTCACAAATTGTTGAAGGAATTTCACAAACTGGTCCTCACACATCCAACTAGATGGATTAGCACCTTCATCACTGCCTTATGGTCCATTGTTCAGGAAATGTGGCCTAAAGTTCTTCCGGGTAAAAACAAAAACGGTGGTATGCTGTTTCCAGCGGCATTTACACAGCATGCCAATGTGACCAGAGTTCCCCTCTCCGCACTTGTCATTTTTCCCACTTGCTTTGTTCCTTTTCTGGCAATAATTCTATCAGAGCGCTGCACAGTTGTTATGCCAGTTTCATTCATGTTGTAGATATTGAATGGATCAAATTGATACCGAAGCATTACCTCAGCAAGTTGGTTGAAAAACATAGCAACGTTTGTCTTGTTGAAACTTGTTGCTCGTGCCAAGCTTGTTGCCTGTAGACTTCTTATGGATAAATTCTTGTGTCGTTGAAGATATCCAGAGAACCAGTCTTCATTTGCCATTTCTGTCTCATGCCAGGTTGGAGGATATTACATCCGTGTGCCTTTGCCATCTGAAAAGCCAATTTCCGCACATCCTTTGGAGCAAGCCCATAGTAAATTTCTGCGGCAGCCAAACCATAAGCCTGTAACTGATTGTCGAAATCGTCGGTGAGAACTTGCCGTGGCTTTTTTGTATCCACTAAGACTGTGATCGTTGTTTGCTTCAGCGGCCTTGGTGCAGTAGCGAGACAGAGATTTTAATGGGATGTCAAATGTCCTCGAAGCTTCCCGCAAGGAGATGACACGAACTCGGACCTGTTGAATAGCCTGTTGGATTACATCCTGTGGAAGGGTTGTCCTCTCGCTTTTGCGTTTGTCGCACTATGACAATTGTAGATCTAGGTTTGTAAAGAGAGAGAGGTGGGGGGGGGGAGAAAAAAAAGCAATTTAGCTCATTGCATAATCCAACAGTGAAAGTAAAACGAAGCTCTGAGAGTTTACCTACTTTTTAGTTCCAAGCATGCCTGGTCACAGCATAACTTATATATCAGTGGTACAGGTTACAAGGCTGAGGCAGTATACAATCTGTTGACTAAGTAGGTAGCGGCATGAAGATAGAATAGGTTGGAATAGATAAAGATAGCTGATCTAAAACTATAGCAAGCAATACATAAATTACTCAATGAATTGATCCAATGTACCAGACAAGAATCAAATAGCAAACACTCTTATTTAAAATGGGATAGATACAATCAGTGAATCATTGTAAGAAACCTACAACAACCTTATCACAGGCCGGGGCACGTTGATACACTGTATCAACGTGCCCATGTTTACATGTGTCAACTTGCCCCGGCCCCCATTTCCCTCGTAAATATAAACACTGAGAGAAAACCACTAGGGTTTCGCAAGAATCCATTTGTATAGGGTCGTGAGAGATATTTTACTAACATCTTAAGGTTTAATACACCATAATGCAGTCTTAAACAATATCCAAAACAACTAATTATCAAAAATGCCGAAAATAACTTACTAGCCAGGAAATTCCAATGTTGTCCGCGTGTAGCACAAAAACTTTCACAACGGCGACGAAATGAAATGAAGGGGAAGCTTATACTAACAGCACTACTATGATGTCATCAAATCGTCCGAAAGTAGTTTCGCATTTTCTCTAGAGGAAATGTGTCAACTTGCCCCTGTAGTCACCTTGCCCCTGTAGTCAACTTGCCCCGGTCTCCCCTATGCATATATATAAGTAAGAACGAATCCACCTCCCTTTATATATATATATATATATATATATATATGTACACACACACACACACATACACACACATACACGCACACACGCACACACACACACATATATATATATTTCAAAATCTATGAGGATTACTTAATACATTCTTTGAAGTGTAGAGGTGATTTTCTAAATGAATTGTTATGAAATCCTTTTTCGGGGAAGAACTTTTTTCTAGTGTGTGAACGCTTTGTTTAAACCTTTCCAAACACACGCACGTGTGTGTATATATATATATATATATATATATAATATATATATATATATATATATATATATATATATACACACATATATATATATATTATATATATATATATATATAATATATATATATATATATATAGATATATATAATATATATATATGATATATATATGATAAAATTCAATACTGGAAACAGCTTCCTTTATAGGGATGGAAAAAATCCAGTTTTCGACTGGTTTTTCAGTAAATACCCATTATGACAGAGAAAAACTTTTCACAACTCAAAATATATTCAACATATAAAGATTAAAAGAAAATGGAGATTTATATTATATTTATTGTAATATAATATTATGCTAAGAAATAATATTAAAATATTTCAATCGTAAATCTCCATTTTCTTTTAATTATATATAATATAATATATATATATATATATATAATATATATATACATATATATTATATATATATGAAAGAAAGCGCTAAAATGTACATAAAATGTAATTAAAAAATATATATAATCACCAACATTCTGACTACCTTATTATTCTAAATGTACAATATCTATTATACATCACTTCAATAACACTCGCCCCTCTCTCTCTCTTTCTCTCTCTCTTTCTCCTTCTCTCTCTCTCTCTCTCTATATATATATATATATATGTATATATATATATATATGTAAGTATGTATGTATATGTTTGTGCGAGTGTGTGCTTGCGCATGCGTGGTTATGTAGATAAATAAATAGATAAATGACGATGACGACGACGACGATGATGTTGATGGTGGTGGTGGTGGTGGTGGTGACCATAGCAACGTTGAAATCAGTATTGATCGTATTGCTTTTGACAGTGGTGTTTGGCAGTTGTAGTAGAAAATAGCGATGAAGAAGGATCCCCTGTAGATGTAGGTATTAATGATGATGACGTTGATTTTGATGTAATAAGATATTTGAACTATAGGTACCACATTTTACCATTTTCTTTTCGGAATTATCCTTGTGTTGTATGTGTGAAGGTGTTTTATATATTATTTCGAATTTGAAATTTCCGAATACTGTTAACTTGTGTGTAGAGCGTGTAAGGATCAATCAGTCCTCGTTGCTTTTTTAATGTACGCTGGGAAAACTTTACGCAAAAATATGTCTTCGTTCGTGATCAATAGAAATGACATATGTAAATAATAGATTGATGCTCAAATATCTAAAAAATAAATAAATAAATAAAATAAATAAAATAAACTCTCCTAACAATAATCTGCAAATCCTGGAACCATTTTTCTATGCTATCTTTTGGTTCAATGCAAGCAAATGATGTTCAAATAATTAATTCCCTTGTCTCTCAATTTCCATCCTCAACTATAAATACCTTTAACAAGATTATTTTTATCGATTTAGAAGAAACACGAAATGTGTATCGCTTTTTTTTTGTATTGGTTTCTCAAATATTCTCTCATTAATTTCTATATAGACTTTTATTATTGTTAATCGAGTTTATACATACATAAACACAGCGAAACCCATGGACAACACAGCTACACATGGCTCTCAAAATATAAAAATATATCAAATACTATCCATCCATCCATCCATCCATGCAGCCAGCAAGCCACATATAATCATACACACACACACACACACATAAATACATATATGCATGTGTTCATACATACATACATAATATATACATACGTATATACATATACATTTATTCTTTTATTTCTTTCCGTCAATTTACAACGGCCATGTTGGAGTACCGCCTTTAGTCGAACAATTCGACCCCAGGATTTATTCTTTGTGAGCCTAGTACGTATCCTATCGGTCTCTTTTCAGGACCG
>NC_043004.1:14159659-14174659 GCF_006345805.1 Octopus sinensis
TATGTATATATATATATGTGTATATATATATATATATATATATATAATATATATATATATTAATTTATATATATATATATATATATATATATATTATATATATATATATATATTCAAAAAGCAATAAAGATTCAAGTTAATTTAAATGAATTTACTTGAATATGGTACCTAACTTAGATGCACCAAAAAAACTATACTGTTTTAACAATACAGTAATGTGGGGTGATTATAAGCGAGAAAGAAGCAACAAGAATGGATAGGTTTTTAGTACAATCGTTTCATACAAGGACAGGCTTTATTAAAAGTTGCAAAAATTACAGCATATAAACGTGTCCCGTACTCATCAGCTAAAATACATGTGCGTTCTCTAGACATCCTAGTGGTTGAGGCTATACTCATGAAGTAATGAAGATAATTAAGTAACATAAACATAAACAGATATCCAAAGTTCATTAAAGTTCTTTAAAGATGATGTACAGTCTTATCACAGAATTTTAAAAAAGGTTTAATAGCAACCCAGAGAAGGTGACCTAATCCATAGTGCACATATGAATTTCCAGAGATATGATGAGGGATTACATACTCACAGAAAACAAATTTATCCATTGTTAATCACAACGAGGTGGGTCTCAATTCCTGCTTATTAGCATTACAGAGAGGGTGAATTAATCCTTTGTATAGATGCACAATTTCCAATGGTGTAGATGTAAATTTCCAGAGAAATGAAGAGGAATTTCATATTCACATGCGATAAATTTATCGCATGTATTTTAGCTGATGAGTACGGGACACGTTTATATGCTGTAATTTTTGCAACTTTTAATAAAGCCTGTCCTTGTATGAAACGATTGTACTAAAAACCTATCCATTCTTGTTGCTTCTTTCTCGCGTATATATATATATATATATATATGTATGTGTGTGTGTGTATGTGTGTGTGTGTAGGAAGAAAGTTTGCTTCAAGCAAACCGTAGTAAATATAAAAAGCAATTTTCAGGGACAATAGTGGTTTATTGAGCCAGAATGTTGTTGATTTTTTTCTTAACGGAGTAGGATAAATTGAAAACAGCTCTGTCCATATTTCACGGTAGGTAACCAGAGTTGCCGGGTATGCGAATAAGAATACAAGCGATAGTAAACGGAGTAGATAAGATCCGAGCTACATATGTTTTATAGCAAGCAGAACTTTGGAAGTAGTAAATATCCAGTGAGGTGTTTACCGCAGGTTACCCTTCAGGCCAAGGATATTTTCATTAAATGAAAGATTACATCGTCGCATGGAAAATTCAAATAGGATATATATATATATATATATATATATAGGCGCAGTAGTTACAGTGAGTAGATGTGAGTTACGGCTCCGCGAATAGAAAAAAAAGAACAAAAAGTAATATTGTCAATTATGGCTCGCTATAGTGAGCAAAATACTGGGTTCTCACCACCGTAACGGTGAATTGAGAATTTTTATGAAAATTCTTCTTGCGAATTCTAGTGGGCGTATCTCGCCAGAAAAATAAGAATAAGCCATTTGGATTACCTTTTGGGTTACCTTTTTGGAGTATTATACAAAGGATTCCCTGTCTGTGCTATTTGTGAGGTGTTTCTTTTACTTTTCCCTTCTTCAATTTTTTTCTTCCTTTCTAAATTTTGGTTCATTCTTTTCATTACTTTAATTTCAGTTTCCTCCCCTCCTCTTTTGTTTTATTTTATTCGGTTTAATTTTTTGGCAGACTGTCTTTTGAACTACTTTTGAACTGTTTTTTGACATGGCAGAGAAGGTACTTAAAAAGAAAAACTCTGTCTTAGAGTGGGAAATTAACCCGCCTAAGCAATGGTTAAAAGATATGGAGGAGAAGACAATGGTACTTAGAACATATTCTAAAGTTCTTAATTCCATCACCGTCTTCCCAAAACAAGTCATAAAAAATGAACTTAAGGAACATTTGTCCTCTGTAAAATATATATCCCGTGGTGTCAAACATGCAACCATATGGTTGCTGTTTGACAACGGGGAAAAGGCTCGCCAGTTTGCGAGTCAACCTTTAGAAGGCAAGGAAATCCTGTTTCTCCCGTCATAGTGTGGAAGAAAATTAATACGAGCCTGGGTATGTGGGCTCCCCCCGGGCACCGAAGTGGATTGGATTGAAGATACCATCCGACGGGGATTGGGGGATGGCGGGCCCAGGCTCTTAAATATAAGAGTATTGCCGGCGGTCGATTGGGAAGGGTCAAAAGCGATTTTGACCCTGTGGACCCCATCGGCCGCAACAGAACTGGTTTTTCCAGATTTCTTGAAAATGACTGGCTGCAGGTATCCGCTTATACTTGAGGGACGTCCCCCAAAGTGTCATCGTGCCTGCAGCCAGGCCACATTAAAAAGAACTGCCCCCAGGAATGGTAAGGTCCTGGAACAGTCACTAGATGACACTTCCCCTACCCGGTCAAAGGGAGAGGTGGATGTGGTCGAGGAGGCTTCAGCCTCCTCAACTCAAAAAGGATTAAAAAGGAAGAAGGCGGGCAACAATAATTGCCCGCCGAAGGAACCTAAGGCTTCGGGAGGCGGGGAGTGTCTCCGGACAAAGCGGAAGAGCTCCACTCTCCCGAAGCCAGGAAGAAAAGAAAAAAAAAGGAAGAAGAACGGGTTATCTCAGCGGGGAGATGATGTGCCGACTGCATGTCCCGAAGTTGTGCCACCCACGGTGAAAGAAACCACCCCCACACTTAAAGATGATCAATTAATTATCTTTTTCTACAAGGGCGGAGAGGTGAAAATAATAGTAGAAGAACATAAAGAAACATTAGATATGCCCTTTACACGGGATCCCGAATGGCCTCCGCAGATAGCTGTGGAGGTCATAGGGTTTCCCTTGTGGGAAAGGCTTAAATGATTTGGGGAGGAGTGTCGCATATGGCCGGGTCGCCCTTACACGACTTACATGTCCTACATGAGTGAGGCATGGGAAATGGCGGGATACAGAAACTCAAGCGGCATTGAAGATAATGATTAATATATCGATTGGATATATCGAACAGTAGGAGGTGAAAGACCCTCGTTACAGGGTTTGAAACCTCATCTTATTGAATTATTCTGTAGTGGTTTATAACCTCAATTTTGTGCTTTAAGAAAGAAAAAAAGAAAACATGTTAAGTAAGAGGTTTTAGTGCCTCCCCTTGTAAGAGGTTTGAAACCTCATATTGATTTTAAAAAAAGAAAAAAAAAAGAAAATATGTTTTCGAGAAAAATCCAATCGGCGGGTGTTGGGTTTCGTCTCTCATTTATTCATTATATTTCATTTTCATTCATTAATGTATTTGTCCAGCCCGCAAAGCTCTTTGTACTGTCTATATGACAAATTTATGAAATAAAGTAGCTTGCTTATCAACCACATGGTTCTGGGTTCTGCGTGGCACCTTGGGCAAGTATTTTCTACTATAGCCTCGGGCCAACCAAAGCTTTGTGAGTGGATTTGTTAGACAGAAACTGAAAGAAGCCCGTCGTATAAATATATATATATATATATATATATATATATATATATGTATGTGTGTGTGTCTGTGTTTGTCCCTTCCCCACCATCGCTTGACAACAGATTCTGGTCTGTTTACGTCTTCGTAACTTAGCGGTTTGGCAAAAGAAACCCGATAGTTTAATTCCTGGGGTCAATTTGTCCGACTAAAGGCGGTGTTCTGGCATGGCCGCAGTCAAATGACTGAAACAAAGTTAAGGATAAAAAAATTATGAGAGTAAAAGAGATATATTGTATAAATATATATTTTGTCATCCACTTGCATTTTACCATTTCCAATATCAAAGCAAACAGCCGCACTGGTTCCTTTTCCCATAATATGCTGCCGAAATCTTCAAATCCAAGAAAACTGAAACGACAACCAGCACTAACATCACCTCCCCACCTACTTATCAACGCTTTCATAACAGACACTGCACCATTGACACCTTCACAACAGAGTACACTGAAACGACTTATGTACACATTTCCATTACCATTTCCATCTTCGATAATACTAAAAGTCGACGTAAGCAGCAGGCTGCAATACAAAGCCATATAGGAAAAATTTAGTCGTCACTAACAGTGATATTTATATGGTTGTTGGGGTTTCGGTGTTGTTGATGTTGAAGACATTGATGGATTGTGTGGGAAATAGACCTGGCAGTATTGATTCTGTTGATGTTGGAAATGGTTTGAGCAAGTGGCTAACAGAATATGCATTTAATGTTTTAATAATGCCTTGTTAATGGATGGCTGTCCTTGAAGCATGGCTAGGCACACATATTCACACTAGTATGTACATATAAGTACAAAATAAAAGGTACATACAAGCGAGCCCACGCATATATTAGGTATGCGTACAAGATACATGACCCTACTCAAATAAATACATAAATATGAACATAATACATAATTATTTATGTAAGAAAATAGATGTACTTAAGGCGGCGAGCTGGCAGAATCGTTAGCACGCCGAGCGAAATGCGTAGCCGTATTTCGTCTGCCGTTACGTTCTGAGTTCAAATTCCGCCGAGGTCGACTTTGCCTTTCATACTTTCGAGGTTGATAAATTAAGTACCAGTCACGCACTGGGGTCGATATAATCGACTTAATCCATCTGTCTGTCCTTGTTTGTCTCCTCTATGCTTAGCCCTTTGTGAGTAATAAAGAAATAAGAAAATAGACGTACTCTCTAACCTCACTAACGGACAATGAGAGAGTAGACAATTGTCAACAAGATTCCTTCTATTTTAACTGAAAATTTGATATTGGAATTTCTTCAGGTTATTTTGTCAGGTTACGCTAGAATATTTCGATCTCAGTTTTATAGGTGAAATTTGAAGCATTGTAAGGAAATTCGAAATGTGAACTCGCTCTTGGAAGCAAAAAGTTAAAAAAATATATGTTAATAAAACATAAAATTTTATGCTTTTCTTTTTATTGGGGATGTTCCATTTGAAGTCCTCTTCAAAGACAGAAGCAATAAACCAGTTAAGGCAGACAGGATTTCTTTGGAATTCTCTTTTTAGACACAGACACACGGACAGGCACATACGTATTGTGTAGCTTCGTTTTTTGTGGAGTACGTGAGTGTAAATTATTTGTTAATTAATAATTAATGCGATGAACAATATAATATCCATATAAGGAAATGTTAACTTCTGCACTCATTTAAAATTAATTAATCATAACATGACAGAAACCACGCGAGTCAATATAATCAAAATTGTAATCTTAGAGATGAAATAAATCACTTTGAAGGGAATATTTGATCTCTTAAAAATCAGTGTGTTACATTTTCTATAGATACTTTTTGTTGGAAAACGCATTGAAGTATACCACTATTATACAATCGATATTTGATACCGGGAAGAATAGATCGCTGTGGAAGAAGTCGAATATTACATTGCTTTAGAAGAAGGTTGATAAAGAAGATCTGAGAAACTATCATCTAATCTTCCTCTTGTCCGGTCTTCAGAAACTGTTAACAAAGATTATAGTTAAGAGATTTTTCAAATATCTCAGTGATCGACATCCGAGAATACAAGCAGGTTTTCGAAAGAACTACAGCGCCACTGACCACATATTCCTTCCAACAAGGATTACACATGCACGCACGCACACACACGCACACATACACATACACACACACACATATAGATGCATATGTGTATGCATACATGTGTGTATATA
The DNA here is from genome assembly GCF_006345805.1 of Octopus sinensis. NCBI lineage: Eukaryota > Metazoa > Mollusca > Cephalopoda > Octopoda > Octopodidae > Octopus > Octopus sinensis. The sequence continues at coordinate 14,165,362 of NC_043004.1, forward strand.
TATATATACACACACTCACACACACACACATATATATATATATATATACTTATTTATATATATACATACATATACATATGTACGCATGTATGTGTCTATCTGTCTATCTATCATTCTATCTGTATATTTATTATATATTTATCTATTAATATATATATGTATATACACACACACACATATATGTATGTATGTATATATGTATGTATGTATGTATGTATATAGGCACAGGAGTGGTTGTACGGTAAGTAGCTTGCTTACCAACAACATGGTTCCGGGTTCTAATCCCACTGCGGGGTACTTTGAGTAAATGTCTTCTGCTATAGTCTCAGGCCCACCAAAGGCTTATGAACGGATATGGTAGACGGAAACTGAAAGAAGCTTGTATATATATATATATGTGTATATATATATATATATATAATATATATATATATATATATATATATGTGTGTGTGTGGTGTGTGTGTGTGTGTGTGTGTGTGTATGTGTGTGGGAGGTGTACGTGTGTATGTATGTGTATGCGTGTGTATGTATGTATGTGTATGCTTGTGTATGTATGTGTGTGTGTGTGAGTCGTCTAAAAAACCATAAGTCAGGGAAAAGATGCACTGGTATATCTGTCAATAGAGTGAATATATTATCCGAAATATATAGTATTTTAGATTCATCGCGGCTAATTTTACCAATCACCTCTCGGGTTAGGTAACGATTCGATTATATAACCTTACGCTCATCAGAGTTAGCCGAAAAGAAAGGGAATTCGGCGACTGCCATTTAAAGAGAGCAGTCACCATATTCCCTTCCTTATATAATCGAATTGTTAGCAGTCACCATATTCCCTTCAATATCGGCTATCTCTGACGAGCGTAAGGTTATATAATCTGATTGTTACCAAACACTCCATTGATTACCTGGTGCGAAACCGATTCGTAAGATCAGCAGTGATGGATATATAATACTATATATTTTGGATGATATATATATGTGTGTATGTGTGTGTGCGTGTCTGTGTGCGCGCGCGTATTTGCAACAACGTGATTTGAAAGAACTATCAATAAATTTTAATTTCTACTTCCCTTTGTTTTGTTGTCTTTTAATCAAAAACAGATTAATAACAAATTTCAAACGTTGACTGGATTCATTATGGTGTATTGTAGCCATTTAGAAATCGATGCTTCATTTGCTAGATATAAGCGACAAATCGCTTCTAACATGGTGGCATTATATTTTTTACATTGTAGTCTTATATAAGTTACGCTTGAAGAAAACGTTATCGTCTCTCCTTAAAAGTCTTTGATCAAGGGTCTGCTCGATTGCGGCAGAGTTGAGAATAAACAATAATAATAGTAATAATAACAACACTGATACACGTCATTAATACTTGAACGATGGAGAACTAAATTGACTTAAGTCTGTTTGACAGTTCCTGCTCCATCTGATGTGTATCCACATTTCATTAAATATTCAAAATGTCTATGAATGTCTATATATATATATATATATACACATACATACACACACACACTCAGAGGCATATACGCACACACATACTCACAAACACACACGCACGCACTCGTAAATACGTGTGTATGTGTGTGTATGCGTTTCCTAAGTATTGTTAGTAATTACAGTCGTTTTGCCTCCCTAGCTATTTATGAACAGCAATAATTTTACGAGATGCAAAGATGCTTCTAATTGTCGCTCGAGCTGCTGGAAACGGGAAACAAACCTCTATTAAATTACACTCTTCAATTTTTAGTCAGTGAAGAAACATTGGATAATGTACTCCTACACGTCTCTTTAGGACTTTTTGGTCATGGTAGGGATAACATTAATGATAGTGGTTCTGAATTAAGGGTTACATACGATCAAAAAGAACCACAAAAACAATTGAGGCTGTGTGGTAAAAAGCTTCCTTCTGGACAATAAAGAAATAAGAAGCTTCGTTCCCAACCATATCATTCTGGGTTGAGTACTTCTGCGTGGCACCTTGGCCAACTATTTTCTACTGTAGCCTCGGACCTACCATAGCCTTGTAAGTGGATTTAGTAGTCGGAAACTGAAAGGAGCCCGTCATCTATATATATATATATATACGGCAAATAAGAAACTGGAGGGGATGTAAAAACGACATACATCAGCCGGTAGACATTCTAGTATGTCTATGTAAAATTATTAGAAAGTATTAGAAGAATAAATGTTTGTTCCTTCTCGAGCCACGCCTGGCTTATAGGGCTGGTTTCCCGGTTTCCTTGACGTATTGGTTTCCCACCTGGACAGGACTCCTGTCTGTTGCAGGTGAGCTGCATGATGCAGGAGGAAAGAGTGAGAGAAAGTTGTGGCGAAAGGGTCAGCAGAAGTTCACCAGTACCTTCTGCCTGAGCCACGTTAGGTGTTTCGCTCATAAACACACACATCGCCCGGTCTCAGATTGGAACCCGCGATCCTTCGACCGCTGCTCTAATAACTAGGCCATGTGCCTCCACAGAAGAATAAATACACATGTAATAACTATGTGTTACATACACATGCAATAATATTATAGAAAAGAGCAAAAAAGCAAACGATCAGATTGTCAGTAAGTTCTAATTCCTTACGGCCGTTTCTTCCAAGAGACAACGAAATCTTCTATGCCATCTTCATCTCCTCAGTGTTCTGCAGGGATGGATAGATAAAGTTTGGATGATGAATGTGCCTCTAGGCTTCTTCAGAAGGTCTAAGTTGTTGGGAGGGTTAATGCATATAAGAAAGAGTTAACAATAGTTTTTAGTGTTTTTATCTCTTATTTTTTGAAATATAAGTGCCTTGTCACTCGCAGTCAGAAATGTGAGTTCGTGTGTTGAAGCATATTTTGTTGTGTGGGGGTAGAGTCAGTTTATTTTTGCGTCATTTTCTTTTAACACACACACCGGTAAAATTTCCACTTATTTCTTATTTTTATTTTCTTAAAATTTTCGTTGCGTCTTGCAACCTTTTCAAGACTATTGAAAAGGTTGCAAGACGCAACGAAAATTTTTGGAAAATAAAAATAAGAAATAAGTGGAAATTCATAGGTATGATTTTCAATAATCTTTTTCGATTTTATCGGTCGGGAAAAGTAAAATAAATTCTGCTTAAAGAGGATCTACACTCAAAACAAGAAGAAAATGACATTGCTAAGTATCTTACAATATTCTATTTAATGTTCAAGCTAATACTTACATATATGTAAATACTTTTTCATTAAAAGAATTTAGAAATTCGAGCGATATGAAGTATATATATTTTTACCGTCGAACTCGAAGCAGATAAAGTTATGAATAATTGCTTGTAGAATTGCTTATGAAGTATATATATATATATATATATATATATATATATATATATATATATATATATATATATATAGGTATTTACTGCCGAACTCGAAGCAGATAAGGTTATAAATAATTGAGTTATAAATCCTTGGGTAGAAAATATTCGAAGTTTGCTTATGAATCTTGAACCCACGTCAGTAAACATGTAAAACGTTGTAATCATTAAACCAAAACAACACTTCGGATTTTCTCCATTTATTTTAGAAGGTTTATATTTAAAAGCGAAAATTGTTTGTTGTTTACATTATAAGAAAGTTCGAGAGAGTCGCCGCTAAGAACAAAGTTTCCAAAATAATTGGAGAAAGTTCAAAGGATTACTTTGCAGGAGATGTATGTTGGAGTTCCAAAGGCAGCTTTTGTTATTTTTATCCAGTATTCTAAAAACTTTTCTTTGTAGCTTGATTTGCTTCCAGTCGCATCGTTCAAACATTATGCCCCCCCCATCACTATATACAAAAATACACACACACATACACGCGCGCACACACGCACAAACACATACACACATGGCATGTTAAGCAAAATATATAGGAGAAAAATATTGGTCGAGAGACAAATTTAATTAATTGAAACATATGTTTAAAAAAGAGCAGAAATTCATTGTAATTAAAGTTGAGTTAAATGATAAGAATAAATTATCTTTTAAATGAATTATATTTTCAGACATTGTTGTTTATAAGGAAATAAATCTAATTATAAGAAATTAATTTTAAGCATAAAGAAAGAAATGTTTACTGGAATAAGTTCATTTATTTCTAAGATTAAATGTTACACTTCAAAGGTAGACCACAATATTATTTGTATAGTCCAACAAAACAGTTAAAATCATTTTTGATGAAATAAAGAGTTTAATATTATTTGGCATAAGGGGGTAGGGTGGGAGCGAAAGGGAGAACTTCTTAGAATTGCTATCGCAGCATCAAGTAGCTGCTGTTAGTTAGAAACTTCTAACAAAATATGAACATTTGAATATGATATAGCTACGTAATTATAATATCTATAACAGTTTTCAAAAGGATCATTTATGTGATGCATAATATAAGGCCTTGTTGTACATATACCTTGCAAGACAATCGATTAATGATTCATGATATCGTTCACGATTCTTTTGCCAAAAAATATAAGGCTTCTAAAAGTACTTTTGAACTGGAATCACTACAAGAAACTATTAAATAATATATAGTCTTACTAAACTATTTCACAAAGTAAATTATATGTAATACGTTAAATCACATTATAAAATAATAATTATAAATTAAATAGATATACGTATCGTAACTAATAATTATCAAGGAACTATATATAAATTAATATTTTAACAACAATAATCAAACATAATACAATTCAAAAATTAAATATTGTTAAATAAATACGTTACTTAAGTTGATGAAAAGCGTGCAAGATGTCCTTCATTGGATAACAGACATTTTCATTAATCAAAATGAAAATGATTTATCATTATTTTACCGAAACACATACTCAAGAATTACATTTTTCTTCCTTAGTAGTGGACAGAAGTGAAGCAAAGTAAGGTGGACACTAATGTACCAAATAAACGAATTACAGATAAGCAGCCATCTCGAAATAAATGCTGATATCAGTTATAGACTGACAGACCTCCAGCTGGGAGCAATTGGCCTTCCACTTAGCATAGCATCGGCCAAATGAAGAGCGACAACATAATTGTTACCCTTTCTTCCTTCGTGTCAGCAGAACGCAGAGCTTTCACACTGCCAACTACCAGCGAGCGATCAGCGCATTGTGCCATTGTCAATTAGAACTATGTACATTTTGCTAAACCGTGCCAGCAAATAAATTTGTGAATATTCCCTTTTTCTTCGATGTTGTTCTTTACATGAACAGTCGTCACATTTGTCCGTTACATTTGGTGACACCGATCAAAACAATTGCGGTTTTCATTTCAACAGTCGATATACTCGAACTAAAGAATTACAGCCTTCGCTTCGCTTCAACGGTTATAGATTAGGTTTAAAGAAAATATCACGTATTGCTTTTACGACACTGGTATGCTATTCTTCCATTTTCCGGTCATACACACGTAGGAATGAAATTCTCTTTCCACCGAATCAATATGGTACAAAGTGGGCAGAAAAGTTCAGGTCAGCTTTCCAAAGATCCATCTGCAAATCCATAGGGAAGTAGGATTAAAGTATTCACGGGAAGGCGGGGCTGTAAGTATCAAGAGTCTATTTGGGATGACCAGCATCATTGTTAGAAATCTGCATTACTTAACTTAATTTAGCTTGAACATCTAATTTTTCAATTGTCTTCGAAATTTATGGCAATTTCTTTCCTAACAAATAAATCTCTAGACAGAAGATAGGGTAAAGTATTAGGAAGAACTGCAATTATATAGAAAAGAGCACCTGGATCATGAAACGTCTCATTGACCTGTTGATTTGTGACTTTCTCAACTTTGGGATCGTAATTAGAATCATAGAACGAAGATGATCATGAAGAATTTCTTTTATAGTACCTCTTTCGTTGGCTGCTGAATCTTGCACAGAACCATTTCTAACTTCTCATTCGTATTAGTAGTTTAAGCCAATGTTTTCGTTTTTCGTTGTAATAAATTATTTTGCATTATAATTTATTCCCTTTTTCCGTGCGCATAAATTCTATATCATGAACCTTCGTACTAAATCTACAAATTAATATAATGAGGGAAACAGAACGTTTACGAGTACGCCGAAAGCTTTATTTTCTAATTCTTTTAAATCGAATACTCCTCGTAATCATATCCAGATCAAAAATATTGTCTTCCACAGCCTTATCGAGTTTACGTAATTGTTTTCAACCAATGAAGATAACTTGGACGCAATGTCTACGACTCTGTTGAGAGAAAGGGCTGTTAACTTTCGTCTGCGTATGTGCTTCATTGGTAATCAGGCACAACCGCAAGGAGTCCCCTTGTAATCAATAAAAAAAATACTATCTAATTTCTTTCCTAGAGTTTTCTCAGCATTCCGAAGACGTTATTCATTTCTAATTTGCCCCATTGCGTTTTCCCAACGATATTTTGACATATGCTAACATTAAATATATTTACATATGCATATATCACTACTTTATTTTACACATTGTAGTATCTTCACAACACAGGACCAATTCCACAGCAGGTTCTAATACCAACAGACCATTGCATTACAGCAAAATAGCTTTAGTAATGCTTTAGAATGTATTTTAATTATGATATATATCCCAGCTTTTCTGTGAGTATTATGCATTATAAAATGCCTTTACTCGAAGGAGCATTTGTGGAAAACACATTTACCGAAAAGAAACACACGTACGCGAGCGCACGCGTTTGCCTCGCGTATCGGAAGTAACTTTACTAACTTGTTGACTCGTGCCTAGAGTAGAAAATACTTGAAAAAGGTATTGAAAAGTCGGTTCGAACCTATTACTATGTTATCAACATTTTAACTAAGTTGTTAAATCTGCATTCAATATTTTCTCCATATCATTATTAACTTGATGCGACAAGAAACGTAAATGAAGCGATGTAGATTCTAGGAAACTACATTTTCTCTAAAAATATAAAGAAACACTCTACAAAGGGAGGTGAAAACTGCTGATTAACTTGATCTAGATTAAGATCAGCTCTTTTAAAAAATAAAATCGTGCAAACTTGAAATCAGAAAGCAATTCGACCCTTTGCAAAAAAACAAAAAAACAAAAAAACAAAACACATACAAAAAATAAAACAAAACACACACAAAAAAAAAAACAAAACACACACACAAAAATAAAACAAAACACACTAAAAAAATAAAACAAAACACACTAAAAAAATAAAACAAAACACACAAAAAATAGAAGAAAACACAAAAATAGAACAAAATACAAAAAATAAAACAGTAAAAGTTGGCTGTTATCTGCAATCTGAAATACTTTTATACAATGAATTATATTAACTACTTTAATATTATGAATTGCGAATATGAAATAATTTTTAGCTATGTAAATGAAATTAAAAAGAAATATGATATTGAGATATTTCGCTTGTTTAGTCAGGATAATTGTGACGACAAAAATATTGGCAACTGATACTGAAATCCGTGTAGAGAATACGATTCAGAGATAATGCACCATTGTAACATTTGACCCTTTAGAATATGTTATTAAAGCACAGACATATTATTGAAGCAAAAATACTCTATTTTTATCCGGAATTCAAGAACTATAGAATCTTACGTATCTAATGGTCAGAGTGCCTCATCAGATTTATATAATAAATGCTAATTTCATTTGCATTGGATAATTCAGAGGTAGTGTTAACTTGTTAATTAAGCTAAATCACTTAGGGAACCGGCTAATCAGTCTAGTATCTCAACGGAATAATGTTTTGAAGTTTATACTTTTGAAATTTAGGAATCATTTAAAAAATAAGATGTCCACACATTGATATTATTTGAGAGGTGTCGGAATAAAAGCTATGTAAGAAATTATCAACTTTGTTAGAATTTAAAATTTAAATGTAAGTGATGCCATATCTTTGTCATTCTGAATAGATCTTGTCTGTATTACAAGGAAGTGCTGAAAACTTCCTGGCTTTAATGGTATCAGGAAAGCCCTGTTGGAGGGCCAGCATTCTGTGTTCTTTTACAGGGCTTAGAAAAACTGAAGGACCGCTGCAATGAGTGTGTAAATCTGAGAGGGGAATATGTTGAAATAATCATAATCAACTGATCCTTCTGTATTTTCTTTTCCTCAAAGCCAGGAACTTTTCACCACCCTCTCGTATATGATGTATAATATTCCTTACAAACTTGTTACCAGTTCAAATATGATGGAGGTATATAATAATGCCATTCACTGTTGCTTGTCACGGAGAAAATTTCTCACTGTAGACACGTGATAAGTTCAAAGCCCTCAAACAGATTGACAAAATGCATGCCTTTTAGAGTGGGCATATCTCCGCGAAATACATCAGTCAGGCTAAAGGGAGTTTGTTGGACGGCCCTCGACTCCTACATCAAGGTATTGTGCTTTTTTGTCTTGTGTGGTATCCATACATCATTCACACATCATAGTAAGGCCATTTAGTGGCTTAGTTAACTCCCCCGTATAATGTATAAAGAAGGTTAAAAGTGTCTATTAGAATGGGCCATGCGTTAACAGGCTGCAATAATATATATTCTTTTCAAAATATATTTATTCCCCGCTCTCTCGCCTCTCTTTCCCTCTCCCCTCTCTCCCCTTTCTCTCTCTCCATCTTCCTCCTCTTCCCCTTTTGCCCTCTTTCATATCTGTTTGCATGTTTGTGAGTGTGTGTGCGTGTAAGTAGCTTATGAATATAATAGCTACACTCACACATACATACACACAGGACTAGAATTGGCGATGTACTAGTTAAACTTAAAATTAGATTTAGCTCTGGTCCAATAGTTTACATATAATTATGAGACGAGTGCAGTCCTGTTGAAATTTAATCTAAATAATTGTCTCCACAGAAAACTCTTTTGTCTTTAAATTGAAAAAAAAAAAATAAATAATAAATAAATTATGAAAAAACCCGGAGCGAATAAATAAATCACATTGAAGTAAAACAACATGATACATAAATAAACAGCAATTCTTTTTTAACGGTTTTGCTGTAAATGAACGAATTTAATTCCCAATTCACCGACTATTTTGATTATTTTTTTTTCCACTCGTTATCTATTATTTTCTTTGTCTATTTATTTATTTATTTATTTGTTTGTTATTTTTTTATTTGTTTATTTTTTTTATTTCGATTCGTTTGACATTCCGTTACATCGTATAATGCTTGGTGGCGTGTGGTGAGGTCACCAGTAATGGTTGTTACAATCTTCAAGTAAAATCGTAGTTTCTTCCATTAAAACACATTGTAATTTCTTAGAGAAATTTAACTGTGATTAAATATCTAATTTCAGCAATAGAATGTTATTAACCGG
>NC_043004.1:14177159-14187159 GCF_006345805.1 Octopus sinensis
CTGTCGGCACCCCTCTTTGATCTATGTCGGCATCCCCTTTGAGCTCTGTCGGTACCTACTTTGATCTCTGTCGGCACCCCTATTTGATCTCTGTCGGTACCCCTCTTTGATCTCTGTCGGTACCCCTCTTTGATCTCTGTCGGCACCCCCTTTGATCTCTGTACACCCCCTTTGATCTCTGTCGGCACCCGTCTTTGATCTCTGTCAGCACCCCTCTTTGATCTCTGTCGGCACCCCTTGATCTCTGTCGACACCCCTCTTTGATCTCTGTCGGCACCCCTCTTTGATCTCTGTCGGCACCCCATTGATCTCTTTTATATCTTTCGGCACCCTTTTTGATCTCTGTCGGCACCCCTCTTTGATCTCTGTCGGCACCCCTCTTTGATCTCTATCGGCACCCCTCTTTGATCTCTGTCGGCACCCCCTTTGATCTCTGTCGGCACGCCTCTTTGATCTCTGTCGGCACCCCCTTTGATCTCTGTCGGCACCCTCTTTGATCTCTGTCGGCACCCCTCTTTGATCTCTTTTATATCTTTCGGCACCCTTTTTGATCTCTGGCGGCACCCCCTTTGATCTCTATCAGCACCCCTCTTTGATCTCTGTCGGCACACTCTTTGGTCTCTGTCGGCACCCCTCTTTGATCTCTGTCGGCACCCCTCTTTGATCTCTGTCGGCACCCCTCTTTGATCTCTTTTATATCTTTCGGCACCCTTTTTGATCTCTGTCGGCAGCCCCTTTGATCTCTGTCGGCATCCCTCTTTGATCTATGTCGGCATCCCCTTTGATCTCTGTCGGTACCTACTTTGATCTCTGTCGGCACCCCTCTTTGATCTCTCTCGGTACCCCTCTTTGATCTCTGTCGGTACCCCTCTTTGATCTCTGTCGGCACCCCCCCTTTGATCTCTGTACACCCCCTTTGATCTCTGTCGGCACCCGTCTTTGATCTCTGTCAGCACCCCTCTTTGATATCTGTCGGCACCCCTTGATCTCTGTCGACACCCCTCTTTGATCTCTGTCGGCACCCCTCTTTGATCTCTGTCGGCACCCCATTGATCTCTTTTATATCTTTCGGCACCCTTTTTGATCTCTGTCGGCACCCCTCTTTGATCTCTGTCGGCACCCCATTGATCTCTTTTATATCTTTCGGCACCCTTTTTGATCTCTGTCGGCACCCCTCTTTGATCTCTGTCGGCACCCCTCTTTGATCTCTATCGGCACCCCTCTTTGATCTCTGTCGGCACCCCCTTTGATCTCTGTCGGCACGCCTCTTTGATCTCTGTCGGCACCCCCTTTGATCTCTGTCGGCACCCTCTTTGATCTCTGTCGGCACCCCTCTTTGATCTCTTTTATATCTTTCGGCACCCTTTTTGATCTCTGGCGGCACCCCCTTTGATCTCTATCAGCACCCCTCTTTGATCTCTGTCGGCACCCTCTTTGGTCTCTGTCGGCACCCCTCTTTGATCTCTGTCGGCACCCCTCTTTGATCTCTTTTATATCTTTCGGCACCCCTCTTTGATTACTGTCGGGATCTCCTTTGATCTCTGTCGGCACCCCTCTTTGATCTCTGTCGGCACCCTTTTTAACCTCTGTCGGCACGCCTCTTTGATCTCTGTCGGCACCCTCTTTGGTCTTTGTCGGCACCCCCTTTGGTCTCTGTCAGCACCACCTTTGATCTCTGTCAGCACCCCTTTGATCTCTGTGCATCCCCTTTGATCTCTGTCGGCACCTCTCTTTGACCTCTGTCGGCACCCCTCTTTGATATCTGTCGGTTCCCCTCTTTGATCTCTGTCGGCACCCTCTTTGATCTCTGTCGGCACCCTCTTTGATCTCTGTCGTCACCCACTTTGATCTCTGCCGGCACCCTTTTTAACCTCTGTCGGAACCCCTCTTTGATCTCTGTTGGCACCCCTCTTTGATCTCTGTCGGCACACCCTTTGATCTCTGTCGGCATCCCTCTTTGACCTCTGTCGGCACCCCTCTTTGATCTCTGTCGGCACCCCTCTTTAATCTCTTTTATATCTTTCGGCACCCTTTTTGATCTCTGTCGGCAGCCCCTTTGATCTCTGTCGGCACCCTCTTTGATCTCTGTCGGCAACCTCTTTGATCTCTGTCGTCACCCACTTTGATCTCTGTCGGCACCCTTTTTAACCTCTGTCGGAACCCCTCTTTGATCTCTGTTGGCACCCCTCTTTGATCTCTGTCGACACACCCTTTGATCTCTGTCGGCATCCCTCTTTGACCTCTGTCGGCACCCCTCTTTGATCTCTGTCGGCACCCCTCTTTGATCTCTTTTATATCTTTCGGCACCCTTTTTGATCTCTGTCGGCAGCCCCTTTGATCTCTGTCGGCACCCTCTTTGATCTCTGTCGTCACCCACTTTGATCTCTGTCGGCACCCTTTTAAACCTCTGTCGGAACCCCTCTTTGATCTCTGTCGGCACCCCCTTTGATCTCTGTCGGCACCCCCTTTGATCTCTGTCGGCACCCCTCTTTGATTTCTGTCGGGACCTCCTTTGATCTCTGTCGGCACCCCTCTTTGATGTCTGTCGGCACCACTTTGATCTCTGTCGGCACCCTCTTTGATCTCTGTCGGCACCCCCTTCGATCTCTGTTGACACCTTCTTTGATCTCTGTCGGCACCCCTCTTTGATCTCTGTCGGTACCCCTCTTTGATCTCTGTCGGCACCCCTCTTTGATCTCTGTCGGCACCCCTGTTTGATCTTTGAGGCCTCGAATGGTGTAAAGCAATCTTGTTATCAGATCTGACATTCATCAAAACATTTTATTAATGAAATATAACATAAGCAATGGGATACATTACCGTAAATACATTTATTTATGCACATACACACACTGCGAAGTTGGGAGAGAATATATATATATAATGGCGCGGGAGTGGCTGTGTGGTAAGTAGCTTGCTAACCAACCACATGGTTCCGGGTTCAGTCCCATTGCGTGACATCTTGGGCAAGTGTCTTCTACTATAGCTCCGGGCCGACCAATGACTTGTGAGTGGATTTGGTAGACGGAAATTGAAAGAAGCCTGTCGTATATATGTATGTGTATATATGTATATGTGTGTGTTTGTGTGTCTGTGTTTGTCCCCCTAGCATTGCTTGACAACCGATGCTGGTGTGGTTACGTCCCCGTTACTTAGCGGTTCGGCAAAAGAGACCGATAGAATAAGTACTGGGCTTACAAAGAATAAGTCCTGGGGTCGATTTGCTCGACTAAAGGCGGTGCTCCAGCATGGCCGCAGTCAAATGACTGAAAGAAGAAGAAGAATGTAAGCATTTTCAGAGAGTTATAGCCAAAAAATAGCAAAAAAATGCATTAAAATTGGAAAAAAAATTATCGTAAATGTTTTTTAAATCGTTGACTCATCGTAGACATTTTTAGAGAGTTACTTCCCTTATATAATAGCGAAAAAAATGCATTAAAATGGAAAAACATGATGGTAATTTTTTTTAAAATCGTAGACTCATCGTAGACGCGCGCTAATACCCGGAAGGGCTCGATATGAATCACGACTATAAGATACCCGCTTTTGGTTACACTGCACCGCAAAATGTGGGAGTAGTTAGGAATCTAAATCGTAGGAGACAGACACACAACTTCACTTTTATATATAAACTAGCAGTATCGCCCGGCGTTGCTCAGGTTTGTAAGGGAAATAACTATAAAGCATTTTTAGAGAGTTATAGCCAAAAAATAACAAAAAAATGGAAAAAAAAATGATGGTAAATTTTTTTAGTTAAAAAAGGTGGAGTTGCGTCCCCTAGACAGTTTGCGGTTTGTGTTTCTGATTCTCGACCCCATGTCGAATTTATCGATTTTTTCAGAACTGGGGGAACTTTTCAAAATTTTCGCTGCGTTAGTTTTGAATTATGACATTGGGCTATGTGTGTGTCAAGTTTCATCAGAATCGGTTGAAAGACGTGGTCAGGGTGAGGGTACAAGCAAACAGACACACAGAAACACGCACAGACAAACTGCCGTTTATATATATATATATATATATATATATATATATACATATGCATGTATAAATGCATGTACTTATGTGTGTGTATGATATGCATTCATGTATATATATATATATATGTGTGTGTGTGTGTGTATGCGTGTGTGTGTATATATATATGTATATATGTATATGTGTAGTCATATATATGAATGTGTATATATATATGTATGTATACATATATATGTGTGTGTGTACATATATGGGTATGTGTGTATATATGTACGTGTATATGTATATATAGGTATGGTGTATGTGTATATATATATATGTATGTATATACATATATATGTGTGTATGTATGAATGTGTGTGTGTATACATAGACATGACAGAAGTCAATAGACACCCCATAAAATATCATTTATGTGTATTCTAACTTGTAAAGTTTTATATTTTTTAATAATTGATATGTTTATGCTTCAGGCTCTATATGTGACTGTTTAATCATGCCATATATAAAAGAAGGCTTGAAACTATCTGAATTTCAAATGTGGAGGATAATCCTCCTTGCAAGGTCTCTGACATAGCACAATAACTTGATGTTAGTCCAAGTACAGCTGTTAGATATTTCGAGAAACTTGGTTACTATGGCAGGGCAGCAAAACCAAAGTCACTTCTTCGACCAGCTAAATTCAATTAGAGAAAATATTAGGCCAATGAGATGGTGGAGAGGCCACTATCATTTTATCATTTTGGGACACTCATATTCTCTGATTAGTCCAGATTTGCTGTATTTCCTGACAGTGCTCGAGTGTGGGACTGGAAATCGTGATCAAGAATTTGATGGGAAAAGACTGCAGCCAACAATGAAACACGGCAGTTATTCTTGAAGGACATGTCTGAATTACCAATAGCGGAAGTTTTAACTTAGCTGGGTTGCGTTGTCTGCGCACACGACTGGTATATTAGGTACAAAGTGCGCTACACAGAGTTTTGATATTTAGTATTCAAATAATATTAAGTGTGAGGATTATACCGAAGAAGCAAGATGCTTGAGTTTAAGTACCTAATTCATCATAATCTTAATTATGTTTTACACACACACACACACACACACACACACGCTACGCGCGCACACATACACATATACACACTTATATTTATATCATGAGCTTCTTTCAGTTTCCGTCTACGAAATTCACTCAGTATTGTCGACGTAATGCTATTATAGAAGACATTAGCCGAAAGTGTCTTGCAGTGGGACGTAACCCGGAACCATGTGGTTGGGAAGCAAGCTTCTTAGCACACAGCCGCTCTTGCGCCGAAGTATATAAACGTGTGTGTGTACTAAATTATGTATATATATATATATATATGAATGTAATGTGTGCATATATATATGTGTGAGAGTGTGTGTGTGTATGTGTATGTGTGTGCGTTTGTGATATGAATATATAGGTATGTGTGTATGAAAGTACAATGGCGGTGCCCCAGCATGGTCACATCTCATGAGCTGAAGCTAGATAAAATATAAAAGGATTAAAAATATATGAGAGAGAGAGAGAGTGTATGTGTATGTGTGTGGGGGTGCGAGTATGTGCCTGAATGTGTGTGCATGTGTTTGTGTGGGTGAGAGTCTGAGTGAATGCGTGTGAGTGTGTGTGTGTTTGTTTGAGCGTGAGTGTATGTCTTTGTGTGTGTATGTGTGTGTGTGTGTATATTTATGTGTGTATGTGTATTGAGTAGATTGTGAATCCTCTTATAAAACTATAAAACAAGTAAGTACACGTCGCAACATAAAGGGATTAGATTTATATTAAAAGTGTATATAATAATATATGGATGAGGAGGTCAAACTTGCTAGAAAATCGCTCTCAATGATTTTAATCGAGATTATCGACAACAAATACTTCATCATACATATTGTATGACGACGACCGGCCTTATAAGAAAAAAAAATCATGCGTCAAAACATAAGTACATTTTAATATCTGTCTTCCTCCCTCTCTCTCTCACTCTATATATATTCATCCATCTATCCGTATGTCTATCTATATGTCTGTTGTCTGTCTCTCTTTACACACACACACACACACACAGGTGTACACGTATACACACATACACATATGTATAAATACACATATTCATACACACACTTACACACGCACACACACATATATATAAATTAAAAATAATAAGGGTGAAAAATTGAATATTAATTTGATTAATATCAATCTAAATCCAGTAGAAAAATCTGAAGATTCAGAAAAATTATATTACATGCATATAAGAGGGATGATCACTAAGAGGACATCCATTATGCTAGAGGTGGACTCCATGTGATCTTACCACTAAGAGGACATCCATTATGCTAGAGGTAGACTCCATGTGGTCTTACCACTAAGAAAGGAATGTTCTCAAGAAAATTTTGCAAACGCCAGAACATAAGCGAGCAAGACAAATGAAAAGATACAAAATATTTGGATTTCCACTTAGTGGCCATCCCTCTTATATGCATACGGATTACTGTTACCATTCTTCCGGGGTACGCCACTGAAATCGTGATTGGAAATAAAAAAAATCTGTCCGTGAGTCTACAATAACTGTTTTTTCCTCGAACTTTTTTCCTCGTACTTTTTCCTGTACTTTTTCCTCGTCTTTCTTTACCTTTCTTCTTCTACCTCCATTTTTCCACTTGCGTCGCCACCACTTACACCTACACAAACATTCATCACTTCTCAACATGCCTGACTTGCACTCGTTCCTCCAACATCTTCAATCCCTTCTTGGCCGTTTTCTCGCCCCCCACCCCAATGCTTACAACCCGCAAAAAAATTCTCACTTACTTTTTAAAAAAACTCGCCACTCTAGCCATCTCTCCTTTCTCAGCCGTTGCCTCCGCCATCACGTCGCACCCCGTGGCTTCCTCTTGATGTTCCACGCCACCCCTTATTCCTCTCCCCTCATCGAACCCACCCTCACCCGCCTCCTCATCCGTGCAGCCATCCGTTCCACCCGCTCTCTCCTTCACTCCCTTGATCACCAACTTCCCCAGACTTACCTCCTTCTCTCCTCCCTCTGCCTTCCACTCTTCACCCAACCTATTCTCCGCTTCATTCTTAATCTCAACCACCAACTTCACAATTTCCCCACACACACAAAAAACAAAAAACTCCACCACCTCCTCAACCCTTCCCCTCCTTCCCCATCACCATCCCCTACATCCTCCCCTCCAGCTCCCCCGACTCCCTCCTACCCCACACCCCTCCCCCTGCACCCTCCACGGACCCACACACACCCCACCCTGACCTTCCTACGCCTACCCCATCTTCATCCAACCATCCCAACTCTCCTCCCCACACCTCTGCACCCCCTCTTTCTGACCCAACTCATCCTACTACCCGCTTCCTCGCACTGTTGTCACTATACCCATCAATCTCCCCCTCTCTGCTGCCGAGCGTTCTCTCCTCAGTAAGAGACTCCGCTTCACGCCTCTCACGCGCCACTGTGACGAATTCGAGACTCGGACCGACGTCTCAAACTTTGCGCATTCTTCCACGCGTCCCCACAGCGTCACGACAATCAGGATTACATTTTGGAGCTGGGGCGCCGCCCATCCAACTGGACGCCGCCCATCCAACTGGACGCCGCCCCCAAGCCAATTCAGTAGCCTAGATTTGTTCGTGAACGACTGCAATGCGTTGGTCAACCGGTTTAACTTTAAAAAAAGACCTCTCCGAGACAACCTCACTCGGGCTGAATTAATTGCCCTTCGCAACCTCCATCGCCGCAATGACATCGTCATCAAGTCGGCAGACAAAGGCGGAGCAGTGGTAGTTTGGGGCGTGGATCTATACAGGGAGGAAGCGCTCAGCCAGCTTCAAAATCCCCTCTTATATCGCCTCCTCCCCTCCGATCCCACCTCTTCCTACCAACAGCGAGTGTCTTCCACCATCCACAACCTCATCTCTTCTGCTCTCCCCCCACCGCCACCAGCCTCATCGTCCACACACCCCGCACCTCCACCATCTATTTCCTTCCCAAAATTCATAAACCCAATAACCCTGGCCGCTCCATCGTTTCCGCCTGTAATTGCCCCGCTGAACACATTTCCCTATACCTCGACCGCATCCTGTCCCCCTTAGTCGCTGCCCTCCCATCCCACATACATGACACCAACCACGCTCTTCGTCTCTTCAATTCCTTTTCCTTCCTTCCAGCACCTCACACCTCCTCTTCACCTTAGACATAAAGTCCATTTATACGGTAATTCCCTACAACCCCTCCCACACTTTCTTGACCTTCGTCCCGACCCCACCCCCGGCACCCCCACCCTTCTCCGCCTGGCAGAGCTCGTCCTCACCCTCAACTGTTTCATGTTCGCCTGAGAAACGTACCAACAGTGTCTGGGGTCGCGATGGGAACGAGAATGGGCCCCAATTTCGCCAATCGCTTTGTTGGCTACATTGAGGCCCAAGTATTCTCCCAATTCTCCGGGCCGACCCCAGAACTATACGGTCGCTACATAGACGACTGCATAGGCGCCACCTCCCTTTCTCGCGAACAACTTTGCCACTTCATCTCTTTCCTCTCTAACTTCCACTCTTCTCTCCAATTCACTTCCACCATCTCCAATATCTTTGTTTACTTCCTTGATATCTCTCTCAGCATCGACCACCCCTCCCACTCTCTTACCACCTCCGCCTTCTTCAAATCCACGGATTCCCACCTCTATCTCAACTTCTCCTCCTCCCATCCCTTCCACACCAAACGGGCCATCCCCTACTCCCAGTTCCTCCGCCTCCGACGCTTGTGCAGCCGCGACCAGAATTTCGAGACCCAGTCTCAATACCTGGCCCGCTAGTTCAGGCATCGAGGATACCCACCTACCCTGGTCTTGAACGCCCTCGCCCACGCTCGTCGCATCGACCGCACCACCGCCCTTTCTCCTTCCTCTCACCCCTCCAAACACAACACCTTTCCCCTCCTTTTCCACCCCTCTACTCTACCCCTTCGTCGGAAGATACTACGTGCCTTCCGTCGTCTCCAGCTCGATCCCACGACCGCCCTATTTTCACCAACCCACCTCTGTCCTCGTTCAAAAGAGCTCGGAATCTACGCGACCTTCTGTTCCGTAGCACCCTCTCTTCTTCCCCCTCAGCCCCACACGGATCCTTCCCGTGCTCCAGATCCCGCTGCAACACCTGCCCCTTCATCACCAACACCACTGCTGTCACCGGTTCCAACCAGCGAACTGTACGCATCAGACATTCCTTTACGTGCACTTCGTCTGGTCTCATATACCGATTCGCCGAATATCTAAGGGATATTCGTCTACATTCCAATTCTCCCGTCGTACGTCACTTCCGCTCGGCCAGCCATTCCCCCGATGACATCTCTGTGTTAGGTCTCGCTCCACACAACGGTCCTCCACAATCCAGGCTTCACTTGGAGCAACGATTCATTTTCACTCTACAGACCAATACTCCACTAGGACTCAACACAGACCCCTCATCTTAGTGACTGCGCTCCATCCCTCCCCAGTAGCAACTTTTTAATTTTTTTACTTTATTATTATTATTATTATTATTTTATTTTTTAAAATTTTGTCCTTATACAGAAACACATACATACTTCCAACACACCACACACATACAACATACATGCACATGTACGCACACATACTTCCAGACCTATAGACCCCCACGAGCACACACACATGCCCGTGCACACACACCAACAAACAACACTCATACAGATACGCACACACATATAAACACTTAGCAGAGACACACACATACACGCACGTAAGCGCACACACGCACACAAGCACACACATGTACATTACGCCCACACAACTCCAAAAAACCCCCCATACACATGCATCAATTCACACACACACATACATACATACACACACATACATACATACATACATTCATACATACATACATACACACATACACACATGCACACATACACACACATACATACATACACACATACATACATACATACACACACATACATACATA
>NC_043004.1:14194659-14267159 GCF_006345805.1 Octopus sinensis
ATTATTCAGTTTTCCTAAGCCAAGACGAATACATTTGTACTCTTGGAAGCTGTAGGGTCACCTGAGCATACAAATTTATGTTATTGTAATTCAATGGTACAACAGTGTATGATTTTGCTTTAAGATATACTTTGATTGTTATTTCTGGAATGTGGTGCATAAATTGTCAAGTAATGGAGGGGCATTTCGCCTCCACTGGTTCAGTTGCAAAGTGTTGAGTAAAGTTATTTGGTTGCAGACCTCCTTTGAGTCTTTTTATTATCACTGGCTCAGAGATAGTACCCAGATGGTAACATTGATTTCAAGGCCTTTCCAGATAAGTAACTGGTCATTCAAAGAGATTTATAGATTGCAAATATATTCTATCCAGTTACCTGTCGGCATAGGGATCATTGGCAAACTCCAGAGGTGACACCTTCATTTCCCCTTAGCCCTCAAGTCACACAGTTTTTAATGTTTATTTGAATTGGGTCACGCCCTTCCAATTGCTATAGATCCGTAATGCATCTTACGGCGGTGTACGTCACCTGTATGGTGAGGAATCCTACATTGGGAAGTGGTAATGACTAGGGTAGGGTAGCTGACTTATTATTGTGATCATTCATCTTTTGGTGAACATACATATATTTCCGATTTCAAAGAAATTTGAACAATGGATATAAGACCTAAGTTAAAAAGATTCCCAACAATTCAACTTTTCTCGTTGACTTTAAGACACCACCAAAAGGGGCTTAACTCCCGCATTTTAGAGCTCCATGTGCTCCATGTGCTCCATTTTTCAGGAGCAAAACCTTTCAATAGGTTTCATAAGATTTGGATTTGAGAATCTGGGCATAACGATGAGTAATATGGGATAAATACGTCATGATTAAATTTTTTGTAATGGTTTGTAAAGAGGGAAAGAACTCTCATTAAAATTCTTAATCTGGATTTTTGATGAAATTCGAATCATAGATATTCCAGTTCATTAGAGAAAATATAAAAGAGAAGTCTAATTCTTCAATTCTATGTGACACGGGCAAAGCCGGATACCTCTGTTAGTATATTATAAACGGTCTCACATTGATATTTTTTTACTTGAAATTTAGATATTTTTTACTTGAAACTCATAGGCAACTGAAGCTAATTTAGTTAGTATATTTTTCTGGTACTTGAGGCGGTTACCTGGCAGAAACGTTAGCACGCCGGGCGAAATGCTTAGCTGTATTTCATCTGTCTTTACGTTCTGGGTTAAAAACACGCCGAGGTCGTCTTTGCCTTTCATCCTTTTGGGGTCAATAAATTAGGTACCAGTTGCGTAGTGAAGTCAATCGAATCGATTGGCCCCCTCCCTCTCCTCAAAATTCGGGCTTTGGGCCTAAAGTTGAAAAGAATATCTCTTTGGTATTTGTATAATTGGTAGTTTCGTATCTTTTTTTGTGGTGTTCGGTGTGAAAAAGTATTTACAAAATAAATCATTTATATTTTACTTGTTTTAGTTATTAGATAGCGGCCATGCTGGGGCACAGTCTTATCGAACAAATTAATCCAAATACTTAATGATTAAAACTTGGTACTTATTCTTTCGCACCGTTTATGTTGAACCGCTAAGTTACTGGGACGTAAACAAACTGACACTGGTTGCCAAACGGCGGTGGGACACAGACAAAGACACACATAGACATGTACGTACATGCATACATACATGGTGGCTGCCCCCTCGTTATCGAGTATGGCCATTGTACGAAGCTTAATCAATGTTGTTATCGTGCAATGCCTGTGCAAGAAGATTTTCTTTTTAACATCATCGGTAACCACTGAGCCGCAGGTTTTATGTCGGAGTTATCCCAGTTACCTGAGTTACCTCCTCCTAGAAGGATGCCCTAACACATGCTAGGAGTCCTTCACTTCCAATGGTTTAACCGCGCGATCGGGTATTCAGTCCGATTATTTCTATGTTCCCGCGCATGTACAGTCTTAAGACATTTATTGGATGGCCGTTGACTCTCAAGAGTTCCTCCGCCCTTTGACGGGTTTTGTTTTTCATCCCACAGGGTGTCCAATAAACACCCTCCTCGCCAAGCAAGCTTGGTGGGGTTGCCGGTTTAGTCGCCGACGACCCGACCATGCAGCAGGTTGTACTGGGTTACATGTTACCAGTAGCACTCGAAAGTGACCTGACATATACATACATACACACATACATACACCCACTCTCCCTTTCTCACGCACACTACACACACACACACATATCAAACAGGTTTCTCTCAGTTTATGCCTATCAAATCCACTCACAGTGTTGTCGACCCGGGGCAGTAGTAGAAGACACTAACCCAAGGTGTCGTGCAGTGGGACTGAACCCGAAACCATGTTTTTGCAAAGCGAGCGTCTCACTAGAGAAATGAAAATGTTGGATTGTAGTGATGAAGTGTCAATTAGAATCAAGGCGATCATGACATAGAGAATAAGAGCAAGGAGGTCTTTCTGAAAGGGTTTCTTTAATGGAGAAAGGGTTTTCTTTGATGAATAATTACAATGTAAAATTAGAATAATTAGAGTGTAAAAGCGTAAAAGCATTGCTGTCGACTTCAGCGTGGCAATGAAATAAAATACATGTGGATCTGTTGTAAAAGAAAGGGCCACAAATACACTATGATCATGCGAACAGATAACGTAATTATAAGTATACGAGCAAAGCCCCCCCCTCCGGTCCAATGGACGGTGCTTAGTTGTCAAACATTTAAACTAAATTTTCTGAAAACAACTTCCCGCCCGTTCCATAGGCCTCCGCTTTGAGAAACACTGATTTAACCTAAATTTGAGACACCAGCAAAAGAAGAAATAAAGATAGACTGTTTTTCTATTCCAAAGAAATACGATTTTATTATCACAAATATGCAACCGAAGAGCTTAAAGGACCAGTAATGATAAGGTTGTTGACTGGGAGAACACAAACATAGTTTAAACAGTAAGCTTGGCAGGAAAGAAACGTGCCTTTAAGCAGTAAAAAAACAACAACAAAGAATGGGAGGTGCAGTTATGTACAAGTTGACGGAAGAAAAGCAGGACGAAAACGGCTTTATCGATCGCATTCTCACCTGGAATCGAGTTTTGTAATGTTTCAAGACTTATACACACCCTGATACCGTCGGTGTCTACATATCAAATTTGAGCGCAAGTGGATGGAGGATGCCCGAGATCCTAGAAGACAAACTCACTGACAGACAGAACGGATTTTATATAATAGATGACATATATTTCAAAATGAGATGAGACTGATGAAAATATATTACGTATAGGTGTGCAAATATGCAGTTATCAACTGAAATCACTGTTCGATCATTTCTAACATTTCTAATATTATGAATATTTTCTTACAAAATTATTTCAGAAATTAATAAATAAATAAGATCGGTTGTTTAGTTTTTGAAAATATCTTAAATCTACGAACATTAAGAAACACAATTTCAAGCATTAGAAAATATTGTTTTTATGCATGAAATAATATATGTCCAAAGAAATAGATATAGACTCATTTTTTTTTCTTTCCATGTTCGTTGTTTTCCATAAATATCCAATTACTATAATCTGTAAATAAATAGCTTGATATGGCTCGTTGGGGCAACTTTTCAGATCAAAAATATCACGGCGCGGTGTTTAATGTGACAGGAAGTACAAGAACATTACAATCATAACACTCATACATTTCGCTGTAATTTATGATATATCTGTTAATTAAGACTTTACAAGCAGCCTATTACTGTATATATTGGACAGAAAAATTGGTTTTGGATTTCAAACAATTTATTAGAGAGACATCAGTTTGCTTTCGTTTCCAAGCCACTATTTTCATTGAACGACAGCTTAACTTAATGTCTAATAGTCAATTATGGTTTCTCAGATGGGAATTATTCGTGACAGATGTATAATTTACACTCAAGAAGTCATGGAGAGGAGAGAAATCATTTGCTGTGCAACTATAATGACAAAACAGTTTGATGAGTAGCATTTTTCTTGTTAGGACACAGAAATTTGTTGTAATGTTAGTTTTAGAAACATGTAATATTGGGTATTAGACCAAATCTGCACCATTCCGAATAACATATTTACATCTTGATAATGTGAACTACAGAATAATTTGCTAGTTATTTTATAACTGTGATTCGGTAATTTAACTGTCAATATCAACATAAAGTGAAACGTCTCAATGATGGTGCTGAGATTCGTGTTCTTAACACACAGATCAATCATAACTAAACACTAGTGATGAATTCATTTCATGGTGATGTATTAGAAATATATTCTGAAGAAGAGAACTACTTAGTATAATCTGTGTTGATTATACTAAAATTATAGTAAAATTGCTTGCATTAATTTCACGATGCTTTCCTGAAAAAAAAGAAGCCTTTGCAAATAAAGTGAAACTTGTCATTACTCTCTTAGAAATTTTCCTAATTACAAGAGATCATCTTCAGAGTAAAAAGAAAAATTATAATTACCTGACACTTTTCCTGATTCACTTCCATCCAACTTGTCTCCTACTTTCAGTTTGTTCAAATCACTTCTTATCACGTTAAAACTACAATCGCAGTTAACGATTTCTTAAATCTTTATCAATGTTAGTTCAACGATTAAAAAATTTAGCCTGTCGACAAATATTTTAAACCTTTCCAGATTGAATTATTTCGGTAGGATAAGCATAAATACAGATTTAGAGCAAAAACTGTTATCTCAAATTGAGGTTATCATTCGGTCGTTAATGTTGATTGCTTGAAGATATTTTGTCAACATTATTTATCGTAAACAAAATGTGAGCTTTATAAGTATAAACATAGGAGTGTTTTGTATTGTATTATTTATAATTATCGTTTTTGAATATGATGAATGCCATTTTAAACAGCTAACAGCTTTTTTTCAGTTACTTTAATATGAAATTGTATAGCACCAATTCAGTTCTCTTCTGCCTCTACCAATCCAGGTAGTGCACATTCTTTGGCTGTTCCAGAGAATGTCCACTCTATGGTCCACCAACACAATCAGCTTATACACAAATATACAGATCTATAATAGCATCGGACTACCAATTGTTTTCTCTGCTTGTGATAAATACTAACACCGTTAAAGAATACAAAATGCTTGATGTTTTCCAAATATGCTTCAGAAGGATTCTGAGAACGTATTGACAAAACCACGTAAACAATGAAGGTGTTCTATAGAGAGCCAACACAAATCCACTTAGTAAAATCATCGCGGAAGAACGTTTGGATGCTCTGATTACAAGAACGAATCTATTTTAACTCAGCTTTGAAATGAACAACACAAAAAGGAAAATGAAAGTGAGACTGAGAACTACATAGCACAACATATTCTTAACCGATATGAAGTAGGTTAACATTGCATGAGCAGTTGTAGAGAAAATCGCAGTCAGCAGAAGCCAGTGGCATCAACTTGTTGCCCCATCTGCTCCAGAGGACATGAAGAACTGATTGTGAAATTTCAGTTTTCTGAGGCAAAATAGGTTAAAATTAATTTACTTTGAATATTAATTTACGCTTTTGCATAATACAACTGATTCATTGGGAAATCTAACTTTGCCAGTAAGCATGGCTCTCAGAAATATCTGTTAATTAATACTTCCTTTTACTCTTATTAATCCGAAGCAGAATATTTCTGCTGTTTATCTGTAAACGTTGCTTTAGTTCAGAATAACTATTTCAGTTGGGATCTACTACTAACACTTTCATAACAGCAAATATGCCCAATCGAAGATAACTATTAAAATATATGTAGATATTGATATGTATAAACATTTTATTCATAAGTTATTGGAATCTTATGTGTATACCATTCTGTCTAAATAACGGATCTACAAATATGATATCCCTGCATATCTCACATCTATTTTCATTTGTCTACCTCAATCTCTCCTTCGTATCTTATCTAAATTAACTATTGCTAAACCATCTTCTCACACCGTCTCCGATGAAGAGATATAGTAAATATCCTAGAAACAGATGTAAGACCTTCTATTTATAAATGTTCTAAAACCTACACAGCCTTAGTTTTTTATCTCCTTACAGAAAAAAAAATATATTAAAATATTTCTTTAGAAATGCAGTCTATGCTTTCCTCTTTAAAGAATGTATGTATTTGCTTGATAGAGGAATGTTTTCTAATTCCTGCAGACAAGCGAGCTAACTGAAATAATTCCATTTTATTATGTATTACACACGTTGTGACTGGCTCACCAGTTTGTCCACACCCAATCAAATCAAAATACTTAAAACAAAGAACACAAATTAGCGTATTAATTGTAACATAAAATTGAAACGGACTATCCATTGGTTCACACGCATATTAAAATACTTTAAATGTAAGTTCACTTGCGAAGTGAGTAAGCATAGTTAATTGGCGCCGCAGGTGGAGTCATTTGTATCCAAGTACCCATGTGGTGTATGTATAACGACGCATAATTTTGCGAACACATATATAACAGAACAAAACACTGTAGCCACATAGAAAGAACACATTCTTTCTCATATATATTTTTAACTAAAACAAAACAAGATTACATGTGAATGCATAGGTTACAACAACCACATTGTTAAACAATTACGATAAGTTGAAAAATTCTTTTTGAAGACAACTCCAAACGAGAAAATAGGAAGCAGTCTAAATCTAAAGTACCAAGACATTTTGCAGGTGTGGCTGTACCATTAGAAATCTATTTCTGAATCACATGGTTCAGGGTACGATTCCGCTCTGTAGCACTTGAACAATTGTTTCTATCAGAGACCCGAGCCAACTAAAACCATATTAGTAAATTTAGTAGACGAAAATTGTTAGAAGCCCATCATATGTGTGCGTGTGTGTGGGTGTCTGTGTGTATATATATATACACACACACATATAAATGTATATATATATATATGCATATATATATATATATATATATATATATATATTATATATATATATATATATAATATATATATATATATGTATGTATGTATGGGGAGAGGCAGATGCGTTTGAGTTTGTCACCCACCCTCACTTGCTAACCAGTGTTGATTTGTTAATGTCCCCGTAATTTAAAGGTTCGGCAAAAGTGAGTGATAGGATAAGTAGCAGGCTTTAAAAATAAGTCCTGGGATCAATTCATTCGCCCAAAGACTTGAAAGTCTTGCCCAAGCCAGGCAACCTGTTCAATGACTAAAACGAGTAGTAACTAAATCTCTAGAAATAATGCTTTCGAAAATAAAGTTACGAGCACTACTCCACGCAGAGAGCAGAAGACTGTTTCGGAATCTCAAACAGTGGGGAAAGCAAATAAAGAGATAGCCACACCACAAATTGAAACCAGTTCAATGGGTACGCACGAACACACACATACACACAATTGCTCGCGCACAATTATCAATTTCCATTTTTGGCTGTTCTTTACACCTGTTTCAGTTTTGCTTCAAGTACCTGATAAATATAGGAGTTTCAAAACGCTGACCACATCTTTGTCAAGTAATTTGATGTAAGCTTATCAAAAATTATCTATAGTTGTATATTCAAAATGCATTGTGTATTTGGCGATATCATTTTCATGTACAGTCAATGTTTTGAGAGCGAAAACTTTAGTACATGTTGTCCATTGAAATTCATACTGGCGTACCATAACGATTTATATATCGTGACGCATACAATTGAAATTTTGAGATTTGTCGTTTGCCCTACCAGGACTTATCTGGTGTAGGTTGCTGCATCTTTATTTTATCATTTATTTGTTTCAATCATTAAACAGCGGCCATGTTGATGCGCCACTTTGAACGGTTTTGTTGAACAAATCGACACCATTAGTATTACTAACCCTGGTAAGACACTATAGAGACCTTTTTGTCGAACTGCAAAGTTATAAATGTTATTTTTTTTATTTTATGGAATATTATCTCATTTCATCTAATAGCACATCTCTTGCAGGGTTTTAATATTTATGCAGGCATTTTAATTTCTACTTAATTCTGTAAAACAGTTGTCTTAATTTGAGACAGTTTTGCGCCGTTCGTTTTTTCGGGTGTCACACTGCTAGTTCCCAAAATTTCCTATTATCTTGAGGTCACGAAGTTTATAGCTTATCCTGCCCATTCAAAAACATTTTTGAAAGATTTCCGAAATTTCGAGCACACCTACATTTCATTGTCTTAATATCTGCCTTAGCGTCATTCATAATGATGCAACGTCAGCGTGCCTCAAAACATGATTGAGCAGTAATCATAAGAGGAACCACTTCCTAAGACATTTTCCTCAAGAACATAATCAATTTCTTTGTTATTCAGTCAATATTTTTACTGATGTGTCTACAGCATAGAATGAGTTATTTTAGATTTGTTATTCTTACCACTTTCCAGAATTCTTGGGAAGAAACGAAGTGATTTGATGAGAGGCGTTTTGCTATGCTTAAGGGAAATGTTTGGAAGCCATCAGGGAAAGCTTCTGCGCTTAAACTAATTTGCTCTATTGCAGTTATTGCATTAGTTACTTTTCAGTCAATATAATTGATGTTTGTAACATCTTCATGTAATTTTCAATGATGAAAATCTCCATCGATTCTGCAATTTATTTGTGTAACAGCAGAATTGTGAAATTATTATTAACTTGTTTACTGCATAGTTAATGTAACTTGTGAGGATCTACAGTGAGTAACCGACTTCTTTCACAATAACAGCGGCTTTAGAGACACTGTGTGTTATTGAAAAGTATAAAAATTTGGGGTTCGTTTTATTAAAAAATTTTACAGATTGTAGGCGCAGGAGTGGCTGTGTGGTAGGTAGCTTACTTACAAACCACATGGTCGCTGGTTCAGTCCCACTGTGTGGTACCTATGGCAAGTGTCTTCTGCTATACCCTCGGGCTGAACAAAGCCTTGTGAATGGATTTGGTAGGCGGAAACTGAAAGAAGCCCGTCGTATATATGTATATATATATATATGTGTGTGTGTGTGTGTGAGTGAGTGTGTGTGTATTTTTGTTTGTGTGTCTATGTTTTTCCACTCACCATCGCTTGAGAACCGATGGTGATGTGTTTACGTCCCCGTAACTTAGCGGTTCGACAAAAGAGACCGATAGAATAAGTAGTAGGCATCCCAAAAATAAGTCCTGGGGTCGATTTGCTGAAGCAAGTAAAAGAGTAAAAGAGTAGATTAATAACAGAAAACAAGGAAATATTAATAACATATACGTCTAATATTTTGTAGAATTTGGGGGTTTTCCAGTGTAGTGGATGAAAACAAGAATATAATAACAGAATATTTAGATATTATATTATACTGCAAAAGCAGAAATTTGGAGTCGGAATTTGTTTTTCTATATGACTGGAACAATTAAAATAATAAGTGCATATGTAAATGTGATATATCAGTATACGTTTCATTATTACACTTATTTTCTGAAATCAATAATTATTGGAAAACTAAGTTTAGTTTTAGATTTAGTCTCGAGGTAAATTTATACATCATTTCGCAACAGTATACTCACTTGTGTGTGTGTCGTACCCCACATCCCACTCTTGCTTCCACCACTCTCGCCTCCGCCGCACTCCGATATCACCACACCACACATCACCATACCACACCATACCATACAACATCGCCCATCATCCACACAACTGAACATGCACACATGTAAACGTCAAGGTCACTAGCCTCCATCGACACACACATACACGCTCTGAAATACACACGCACGTGCACTTTCGTTTTGGAATCACCACTACTTTATTATCTCCCCTTCTTCGTAGCTCTCCTGTGTGACCTCTCTGTCCGGCATTCGGCATGATAGATCGCTAGCCACCGAACCTTTATTATTTTCTCACCCTGTCTATTTCTGTGTTCCTTTATGACGAAGAGCGTAGGCTCGAAACGTAAAAGACTTTCTCACTTCCCGAGTGTTAAACTAATACATCTCCTTGTTGTTTACACACCCGCCTTCGTCTTTTGTGCTTTTGTTATTTTTTGTAAATTCTCACTATATATATATATATATATATATATATATGTATATACGGACACAACAAGGACTACAATCTTATTAATTTCAATGTCATGATTAGCGAAGGTGAATCCGGTCGGCAAACATAATACCCTTTCACTTATAAAATATATTAGAATATATTAAAACTATTTAAACTGTGTGCATTTCCCTTCTTTTATTATATATATATATATATATTTGCATTACAACTCACCACATGGGAATAATCGAAATTATTCTCCTCCTTTTTTCTTACTATATATACTGCCGAAGGACTGATACACAATACGTTAATGATCCTCTGGTGAAAGTGTCAGAACAAGCAGCCCAGTTAGGTTGCTATTTAAAAAAAAATTTTGTTTAAATTTAGTGAGGGGTATAAAACTTCATGCTTATTTAGAAGAACCTGTGTGTTAAGGAGTGTGCTTCCCAAGCATATGGTTTCGAGTCGAGTCGCACTGAGTGACACCGTGGGCAAGTGTCTTCTTTTAAAACCCCGGGACGACTAAAGCCTTTTGAGCGAATTTGGTTGGGGAAAACTGAAAGAAGTCCGTCGTGTATTAATGCGCGTGTGCCGTGTGTGTACGTGTGCGTGGGTGTGTCTGTGTCTTTGTGTTTGTGTTTTCCCCAACCATCGCTTGACAACAGGCGTAGTTGTTTTTTTTGCGTCCGTGTAACTTAGCGGTTTGGCAAAAGTGACGTGAAGAGTAAGAATCAAGCTTTAAAACGAAAAATAAGTAGTGGGCTCGATTGAAACCGGTGTCTCGGCTGCGAATTTTTTTCCCACGAGAGTTCCGGACCACAGTTATAAGCTCATTTGCATACAGCCAATCAGAGCTCAACTATCAAAATAATTTATGATGGGTGATAAGATAAGGTCACTTGGGTATGGAATGACCATGCTTCTTTTCACTTTTAATAATGCTTACTGTTCTTGTTCTGGATTCAAACATGGATGCCTCTGTTGTAATTTACTTTGGAAAACAGTAAGGATAGAAGTTTGCCAGCACATCACTCTCTACCCACAGTTTTCTCACCCACATCTTTACCATATGGAGCCCTGACAAAATCCGATAATAGATACAGATGCAAATCTATATAATTATTTTCTCCTGCTAAAATCGGGCATAACTTGGTGATCGCTCGACGTACAATACCGTTCTTCATCTTGAGTTTACGTGGTAGAGTGTGTTTGTTAATATGACCAGTTCAGGTTGAGCTCTGATTGGCTGTATGCAAATAAGTTCGTTACTGACGTCCGGAAATCTCGTGGGATAACATTTCGCGTCCCGGCTGATCATAGTTAAATGACTGAAGCAAGTTAAAGTGAAGAAAACTTTAGCTTCATATTCAGAGATTTAAAAATCACTGACAGAGTACAATCTCCTATGAATGACGTAGAAAATCCAAGCTGGTAGTACATAGAATGTTATGCAAATCAGACTTGCACACGAGTCCTAATTTCTATGGTCTGCAAATTGATATAAGTGGTTAAAATCTATAGAGAAAGACTGTATATTATTTCTCCAATGAAGGCCAGAAAAATAATTAGATATATTCAATTTTTCTGCTGACTGAAAGATAAATAGTCTGTTGTAGCCATTTTGTTTGCTCTTCATAACGATGTTCAAATTATATGTTTATTAAATTTTAAAAAGAGTATGTCTTGCATTTGCATAAGCACATCACTCTCTCTCTCTCTCTCTCTCTCTCTCTGTGTATATATATATATATATAGAGAGAGAGAGAGAGAGAAAGAGAGAGGGAGAGAGAGGGAGAGAGATAAATACATAGATAATTTGATAGATGCATAAACAGATATAGATCTATACACACACACACACACATAGATATATATATACACATATATATATAAATGTATGCATATATATGTGTATGTAGATATATATATATATACATTAATATATATGCATTTTAGTGTATTGTGTGTGTGTGTTTGTGTGTGTGTATATATGTATACGCAGTCTGATCAATAAGTATCCGGACTGTTGCCGCAGTAACGACGCTAAAGCATGCAGATTAAAGCCGTTTGGCACAGTTTGACCTTGAACGCTGGTGTGCATGCGCATTAGGTTTTAATGTTTTAGCTTCCTTCTGCTGTTTACAGCAGTGCTTGGAAAGAGCGTGTGTAGCGTGTGATTGTCGCATTGATCATGCCATTGAAAGTTGTCATATCAATGCTTGATCTGTGGCCTACGTAAAGTTGCAGAAATTGTATGGAGAGGATTGTATGAGCCGCATTCAAGCGTACGAGTGCTTCAGACGTTTCCAAGATAGTCGAAAAAAAATGTCGAGATATCAGAGGATGTGAAAATTAGTTACGGTTCAGTTCAGTCCATTATCACTGAAGATTTGGGTAAGAGACACATTCTGCCAAGTTTGTGTCAAAACTGCTTTCATCTGACCGAAATATCATTTGGATTTCAATTGCACAAGACCTCGTTCATCGTGTCGAGAACGATGAAACCTTTTTAAAATTTTTATGTAGGTCTCTGAGACGGTGTCGCCAAGCTTTTGGCATAAATTGATGCAGATTCTCCACTCAACTTTTGCTGTCATGGTCAATGCGACAATCACAGGCTGCACACCTTCCTTTCAGGCACTGCTGTGGACAGGAGACGTGTGCTAGAACGTTAAAACGTAATGCAGATACACAGTAGATCCGGAGGTCAATCTGTGCTAAGCGACTTCACTCTGCGAACTTCCGCTCCATTTCTATATCAGCAGTCCGTATACTTACTGATCAGACCACCTATATATATATATAGAATGGTTGTATACTGTCAATCTAACACGAACGTGACAGTAGGGGGGTACACCACCGCTGTATAGCCCTAGGAAGCATCGAACGTCTCCTGATGGCTTTGACACATTTTCCCTGTGTCCTTATATACATTTACGAAGGGGAGACAAACACCCCCGGCCGCCGAAGCTGCATCTAGGGACACGTGTTTCAGGATCATTGTCCTTCATCGGCCTAGAGTAGCAGACACCGGTCAGCTGGTGATATTTGTCTCGACTTCGTAATTGTATATATCTATAATTCAGTGAAGTCTATTCACTGATTATCAAAATAAGAAATACTGAATTTCTAAATCTCTCGTAAAAAAAAATGTGTCAAAGCCATCAGGAGGCGTTCGATGGTTCCTAGGGCTATACAGCGGTGGTGTACTGTCACGTTCGTGGTAGATTGACAGTATACAACCATTCTATCGCCCCACCACCGTACATGTCTCTACGAGAGATTTAGAAATTCAGTATTTCTTATATATATGTGTATGTGTGTGTGTGTGTATCTGTATGTTTGTGTGTGAATAGATACATATAGATGCATACACCCACACATATTCTTGTGTTTGATAAAGAGGTTGTATGTACATACGCAGGCACATTCACATACAAAATTTAACGCACACTATTTAAATTACAAATATCAAAGTCACTGATTGAGAGGACTTGGAGAATTGTGGAACGTGATTAAAGTGTACAAATGTTATTTTCACTTCATATTTTCAGAAATGACGCAGTGTAAGAGATTGGAATATTGGTAGTTTTATTCCATGCCATTTGATCGATACCGCTGAGAAACTACATGGACTAAGGGTTATCGATATTAAATACTTGAAGTAGTATCGACTAAAATCTTAAGAAATGTTCCCTGGAGGTGTTTAAATATAGGTTTCTGTGAAAAATTTTCTCTTTAATATATGTAGATATTTTGTGTGCGAATGTAATTGTATGTAGGAGAAGGGAACGTACGTTTGTATGTAAGCGTGTACAATATCTATCTATTTATTTATCTATCTATCCATCCATCTATCTATCTATCTGTCTATCTATCTATCTATCTATCT
Source organism: Octopus sinensis (assembly GCF_006345805.1). Lineage (NCBI taxonomy): Eukaryota > Metazoa > Mollusca > Cephalopoda > Octopoda > Octopodidae > Octopus > Octopus sinensis. The sequence continues at coordinate 14,208,531 of NC_043004.1, forward strand.
ATCTATCTATCTATCTATCTATCTATCTATCTATCTATCTATCTATCTATCTATCAATCTATCTATCTAATTTCTATAGACAGGTAGAAAGATAAATGGGTACACATATATATCTTGGTGGTATGATTGTCTGTTCGCCTTAATGTATCTATGTATGCGCATATCTAATTGTAGGTACATGCTTATATCTCTCTTTCTTTCCCTACTTCGCTAAAATAAAAATATATCACATACTTAACAAATTCTACTATAATATCGCAAGTATTCCAGAACACACATCTGGAATGTTCAATATCCCTCTATATATACGCCAGCACAACTAAACAACCATGGTGACAAAAAAATCGAACCACAGAGACCAGAGTCTGCCTTAAATCATGCTTTTATTTTTTTTTTTTTTTCAGACACGAAACTACTTGGCTTTGAAAAGGTTATCGCCTGCCACGAAATGGAGTTTGGGCGTTTATGAAAGGAGACAATGTAATCGATAGACAAAACGTTACACACAAACAAGTTATTAACCGCACATGCATAACTATCGCCAATTCATTTTTATCGTTTCACATGGACTTCAGATCTTTTGAATATTACACAACTAATAGTAAATGAATTTCAATATCTGGCCCTGTATGTGCTTCACACTGTAGATGCACACGTACTGCAGCAGCAGCAAGTGCTTCTGCTACTTCCATTGCTGCAACTATTAGCAGTGGTAGTAGTTGTAGTAGTAACAATAATAAAAATAGCTATATATTTTATTTACTAATCACTAGCAGAAAAAAAATATCGAGGACAGTACACAGTGATACAATGCAATACGCTGTTTACACAAAAAAGAAATAAACAAAAAATTTAAGCAAGAAAAATTTTCTTAAAAGGTGAGGACCACTTCCGTGGGTTGCTCTCAAAAGCTACATAAAACCACTATTACCTTGATCTCTAAGGTGACTGGTCACGCCCTATCCCTCTCATTCAACAGAGGCGCATGCTCAGAGTGGGCCGTTTCCTTTGGAGCACCCTTGTCACTGTCATCTACTTGTTTTTAATCTGCATGAAATAGTTTTTAATCTGCATCACTAACATTTCCACCCCCATTTTCCTTTCCAAGCGAAACTTGAAAAATTGATGAGGTCTTGGTCAAAGAGGATGATATTTATCTTCAGCATTTCTAACTTGGTCTCCATAATGCGGATAAAAGCTCACTACCATTCCTGGTGAAAACAAGACGACAGGACGATCCTCACAACGGTCTCAGCTGAAAGCCCGGTCTGTTCGACACGAAATAACAAATATTGGATATACTTCCACAACTCAACAATTCGCGTACACTGGTCTGCATGAAGAACAGTTGCGTTGCTCTCTGCTCTCAGACAGTCGAGGCTGATTGCGCTTCTATGCACGTAGGGTCTGCCTTCATCCGGCATTGCACCGAGAAAGAAACGACAGGCCAGAAATAGCTGGCGACTACCCCGGCCCCAAATCTCTCCGCGAAAAAATCAGCAAGTTGATACTTGTCGATGCCCAGATATTTCCTGAGAACAACGTCGCTCTTGCACGCCACAACACTAAGTCTCTATGGAACTCCAAAGCGGAATTTCCACCTATCACATTTCCCGACTGAGAGAGGGCTGTGAGCATCTGACTACATCTAATTGTCTGGTGCTTTGCCTCGGTCAACGATTTATCCGAGACGGCAGCTCTGTCAAAAAGACGATCTGTGGAAGTGCATGTCAAACAAATGGTGACATGTTTTCATCGTCCAGGAAACGTTGGAGAAATTACAGCTTCTGCGTGTCTTTTCCTCATTATCCACTGCATACCCAAATTTCCACTCATGGATGTTGACAACAAATATAGCGCCTCACAAGTGGAACTCATCTCATCTAAAGAAAACCTAAGAGCAAATACAGTAAGGCGTGTCCTGGAGTAAGGGACGATTGTTAAGAGACAGTGATGTAAGCGTTAGCCATATATGCCCGACCTTTTCGGGGATAGCTTTCTTTCAGCCCAATCTGGGTGCGACTACCCATTCTGCTTGTCTTGTCATCTGATTTCTCCACATGGTGGTATGGATCAAAAGCACACACAACTTAACTGGTCTGCTCAATTTGCTACGACGCTGATGGATGGCATAGCGCTGTCCTTCAAGGCTAGTTATGTTGATGTGTTGATGGAGTTGCTGTTCATATTGTACTCTCCTCAGGCTTTCTTTCTTCCTTCCTTCCTTTAGATCTCCCAAGGTTTTGTTGGGGCAGATTGCTGTACTTAAGAATAGACAGTTGTTTTTAATTTTCTTTATCGCACTCATTACAGGGGAAGTTTGAATGATCGGAACGAGGCGGAGTGCCTTGAGATGATGATTTGTTTTTATTAGGAGATTATATATATACATACATATATATATATATATATATATATATATATGTGTGTGTGTGTGTGTGTGTGTGTGTGTGTGTACTGTGAAAATAATAAGGGTAGAAACTTTAGAAAAAATTTCATACCGGTGGCTACCATGCGAAATAAAGACAATAGACAACATATTTTCATATATCAAAATGTACAAATAATTTACGTATTCATACACGAAAGAGGTGACATTTAACAGGGCAGCTTACATGATAGAAAGGCCATTTAAAGCCAAAACCACGAACAAGTGCAATTACAAAGGGAATGAAAATCGAAAAAATATTTGAAATTGCTCTTATTCATGGTTTGGGCTTTAACTGCCCTTTCTAGCATGTAAGGTCTATAAATACGCAAATTGTTTGTACACCATTATATGTCTTCGTTTATTCTATTCTATTCTATATATATATATATATATATATATATATATATATATAATATATATATATATTATATATATATATATGTATGTTTGTATGTACGCATGTATGTATATATATATATAAATATAAAATAATAATAATAATAATAATAATAATAATAATAATAATAATAATAATAATAATAATAATAATAATAATAAAATTATAGACCCATAATCTGCTCAAGAACAATGTATAAACGCTAACATCTATCTTGACTGAATATACCCATTGCTTTTCAATAGAATGTGGTGTATTCCCTAATGAGCAAAAAGGATGTAAACATGTCTCCTATGTTTGTAAAGATTAGCTACTCATCAATAAGATGATCTTGGAAGATTGTCACAAACGACACAAAAACTTGTCAATAGCCTGGATAAAAATGCTTTTGATAGTCTACCACATATGTGGATTAAGAAATGTTTGGAAATGTATAAAATAGCACCTACTCTGTGAAAATATCTGTAAATATGAAAACATGGAGAAACACACTGACTTCGAACAGTGACAATGAATCTCTTAATGCTGGAGATATAAGAATTTCATGTGGCATTTTCTAGGGTGACTCACTATCACTACTCCTCTTTTCACTAGCCTTAATACCTCTCTCGAACTTGCTCAATGATTTACAGTACGGTTATAAAATGTTTGATAAAAATATAAATCATCTCATTTACATGGATGATTTAAAGCTCTTTTCAAAAAATGACCAACAATTACAGGGCTTACTAGCGATTGTTAAACAATTCAGTGATGACATCAGGATGCAATTTAGCCTCGATGACTGTGCTAAAGCTACCTTTATCAAAAGAAAATTGACAGAAACAGCTAATGTTTACCTTGGCTAGCAGTATGCTATAAAAAAGTTAAAACCATCGGAGAGTTACAATTACCTAGGGGTATTTGAAGAGGACGGAATCAAACATTCAGTGAAAAAAAATCATGCCTCCTCATTAATATCAACGTCACAATCGATATAAACGTATATGTCAAGACCTACCAAAAACTGAGCAAGTATAAGGACCTTGAAATAGAAATGAGCAAAATGTGGAACCTGAAGATAAAAGCAATACCTTTTATCATAGGTGCCCTAGGAATGATAGCGAAGATGCTGATTCCTACCTAGCTCAGGTACCAGGAACCCCCAAAATGGCAGGAATCCCCAAAATGCTCCTGGGAACTGGTCATATCCTACGTAATATATGTTTATGTAATCACAAATTTTAAAATAAACATAATTTTCTTATGTTTTCTCAAACATTCTCTAGAACAACTCTATGTACAAAACCAAATATATGACGCCCTAGGCATAAAACCAACATGAACTTCTAACTTGTGGTCTCTTGAGGTCTCTGGGTGAGACTTGGGGCCAACTTGTACAAATACAACTGGTACTTAATTTATCGACTTCGAAAGAATGAAAGGTAAAGTGGATCTTGGCGGAATTTGGACTCAGAAAAATCATATATGGACAGAACGTGCCAGAAAAATGTCGATCATGTGGAACATGGATCTAGACAGTGGCACATATTGTGACAGAATGCCCCAAGTTGACACAGGAAGAATATAAGAAATGGGGGCACGACCAGATTGTAAACGTTTTACACTGAAAACTGTGACAGAAATGCAGATTTGAAGCTAGAAACACATGGTACGATCATAGTTGTCAGGTATTATCACCTCTTCTTTGTATTTTTTTGGCTTCCTTGAAGACTGAACACAGTTTTTGCTCCAGTTTTATTTGGTTCTGAGTTAGATATATCTGTAGCCCTATTGTGGATTTTATATGGTTATTCTCTTATTGTATAAGGTTTCAATCGCCTTGTCGGATTTTAGGTAGTGTACTCCAAATTCAGTCATTATTTTTCTCCTTTCCCTGTCTAGTATACTTTGTGTCAAATTAAGAATATTGTATCTGTAACTTATAACTGATACCTATTATCTGATACGTATTATCTTATAACTTATACCTATTATCTGATACCTATTATCGTATAGCTGATACCAATTATCTTGTTTTTCGCATTGAGAACTGTTTTAAGTATTAAACTAATTTGTCTATAGTATTCCTCACTCATTTTTTGTTTCGGTTGTACCATATATAGTGCACTGATTCCTTAGTATTCATATGCATAGGTTTGGTCTAATACTCATATTTTATTTTCTCTGTCTAGAGTCATATTGTTACTTTTGACTAGTTTTACTCTTTTCAGTGTTGTATTCGCACATTTTTGTAAGCTGAATTTCATGTTTATTTAATTGGTAAATTTATGTACTATCAGTAGTAATGCTTGCAGTTGTTTACTAGTCGCAACGTACAGTTTAAGAATATATATATACAACAGATGGTTGATAGTTATATCGTAGCAGTTGTATCCACATCCAGTTCTGTTTAGCATGTCAGTTAAAGGTGCCAGTTTAAGGCAGAAAAGGATAGGTGAGAGCAAGTCTCCTTGGAACACCGCTTTTCTGATAGGTATGGCTTTAGTTGTTATGATCCCCTCTTTTTTAGGGAGCTGTAGCAATGTTTTATATATTTTCTCATTATTGACTCTACCCTGACAATGGCTGGCGTTTCCAGGATCCATGTATGGGGAATACTGTCAAAAGCCTTTCGATAATCGATCCAAGCCATTCTTTGACCCTTTTTCTTTAGGCTGTTTTCAATTTTGGCTTCATTGATCATTAACTGATTGTTACAACCATATTTGCAGCATCCGTTCTGCGTTCCTTCTAGATGTCTGCAAATTCTCTGCGCTATTATTGCAGTTAATGCTTTGTAAGTTCTGTGGGTTTGTTATTTCAGTGATTATCGTCGTCGTCGTCGTCGTCGTCATCATCATCATCATGATTTAAGATGGCAGAATCGGTATAGCATCGGACATAATGCTTTGTGGCACTTCTAGATCTTCAAGTTCTGATTTCAGTTGCCGCAAAGTAGACTTTGCCGTTCGTCCTTTCAGAGTTGTCACCATAAAATGCCAATAAAGAAATGACGTGAATGTAATAGTCACACGACCCTACACCTAAATTTTTCGACTTTTCCAGTTTTACGTCCCAAGTTGAAATTCCACCGAGGTCAAGGCCGGCTTTACTTTCCACACTTACGGGGTCGACAAAATAAGTACCAGTCAAATACTAGGGCCGATGTAATCGAGTAGCCCCTTCCACACATAATTCAAGACTTGTGTCTAGATAGAAGGGATTATTCTTCTTCTTCTTCTTCTTCTTCTTCTTCTTCTCTTCTTCTTCTTCTTCTTCTTCTTCTTCTTCTTCTTCTCACTATTATTATTGCCATCATCGTCGTCACCCCTCGTTCTCGTGATCATCAAATTCAGCTTTGATTGTAACACTTTTAACAACTGACGGGAGAAGATTTCTTAAGAAAAAAAAAAAGACATTTATCTTATTAGTAATAAATATTTCTATTATATCAGAGAACTTATAAGTAACGAAATGTTAGATATTCAATGACATTCACAAGTTCATTAAGAATCTTTAAAAACATCCGCCGGCTAACTTATAATGAAGTTCCCTACGGATGAAAAATGCAGGTTTATAGTTGGCAGAATATAACAATTGAAGGTGTTAGTTCACTGGCAAATTTTTTATCGATCGGAATATTACCTTAGGGAGAAAACAGAAAACGATGGCGTCAGTATGATATGAAAGTGCGGTAGAATATAACGTCTATAAAGCCACGAACTACGTTGTCATATTAAAGGGTTTTAGGCGATAAACTTTTTCATCGCCTTTATTAAGCTATTTATATGAAATACAAAGAAATCAATGACAGTGATGGAATCTGAATTTAAAGTTTTTTAAAATTAATATTCTGTCGAAAAAGCAGTATGGTTTCTATAAAGTTTTCTGACATCTACATCCCTCTAAGTCGTTGAGGTCAGAGTTGTTTATATTCGTTTTAATGCCTCTGGGAAGAATGCTTTGTATACGTAGTTGTTGTGATGTGCGAATATTGAACAAGTATTTATTGCGAAGTTTGTGTGTTTATCGAAAAATAATGAGCACGAATTTAGGAGTGGCATGTGTAGCGAGAATATATTTGAGCTGAAGGAATCAGCAGTTTGCGAGTTCATAAGGGCAAAAACCCATTAGAGTAAAAACTGTTAAGTGAAGAAACCAGTATCGTTGGTCTGCTGAGTACTGGAAGGTGAATGTTTGCATGAAAGCACGCCGTTACAGTTTGCATATATGGTATAAAAACCTTTTTTTTGTGTGTTGTTTTGGGAATGCATCTTCAGTAATGTTGGAGGCGTATAAACATTGCATTAATCCCTTTCGGTTTCATGCAACGCATTTTGTATATACATATACATACATACATTCATATATATATATATATATATATATATATACAAGGAGAGAGAGAGAGAGAGAGAGAAATATATGTATGTATGTATTTATCTATCTATCTATCCATCTATCTATATATCTATCTATCTATCTATCTATCTATATCTCTCTCTCTCTCTCTCTTTCTCTCTCTCTCTCTTTCTCTCTCTCTCTCTCTCTTTCTCTCTCTCTCTCTATATATATATATATGTGTGTGTGTGTGTGTGTGTGTGTGTGTGTGTGTGTGTGTGTGTGCATGCGTTTGTTTGTGCGTCTGTATGAAGAGACCGATTTGTATACGACCTATGTATTAGAGTGATATAGTGGGAGCAGAAACTAAAATTTCTTGACTTTCGTCGGAGAAATAGCATATACGTGTGTGCTTGGCGTGTGTCTATATTGATTTTGTGTGTATGCAGAGAGTGAGAGAAGGGGCTAGAGAGAGGGGAGACAAAAGCGCGCGAGAGAGAAAGTGATTGTAGAGTTCTTTGTATAGAAGTGGAAACTGATAATATATTAAGTGATAAAATAGCACACAGGAAGAACATTTGTTAACACAAATATGAGCGTATATATATGTGTGTGTGTGCGTCTCTCTCTCTCTCTCTCTCTCTCTCTCTCTCTACTTATATCTATCTATCTATATATATATATATATATATATATATATATATATATATATATATATATATGCACATGTTGGCTTACTTGAATAGGTTCTCAGTCTTTTCTTGACACTTCTCCATTCTCGTGAGCTTCACAATCGTCAATATCTTAGCTCACCTCATCTGATTCTGTCATTCTGTGAGGTAACTCTTTGTTAGTACGGATTTGAGAGTTCTAGTTATTAAGCACACCACCGGATTGTCTGGTGTGTCTGAGAAGACTTTGTTGAAAGTTAAAGTTATATATTTTAATGGATGGTGTTCTTATTTAAAACTCGGAATCTTCCAGTTTCTTTCTTATTACTTCCACAATAATTTATAGCTTGTGAAGAGATTTTCTCATAACAGTGTTTCTCTCATGTGCACTCAACACTTTAATAACTTTTAGGTCAGATTATCTCAAGATCTGTTTCCTAGACACAAATTGGAAGTAGAAAATAATAACGGTATACCTGCTAACACTGAATCATTTTCTAATACTCTGCTTGGTTCAGATCATGTTTCCTACACTTCTAGCAATGATGTTGCTTTTGTTGTTTCTTTTCCTTAAATCATGTCCGGTATTAAGATATCTTACTTGTATTGTTCGGCTTCCTTGCAGACGAAAAACAGTTTCCATTGGTGTTGAATTAAATATTTCTGTAATCCAATGGTGGATATTTTCCAGTAAGAGCAACACCACCTTCAATTCATTGTATATATAATCTTGCTATGTCCTGCTTGGGCCAGTTCGTGTTTCTTACACTTCCAAAAATGATGTAGATATCATACGTGTACTCTGAGTCCTTTGGTGTGCATTATATTGTGAATTACCATATTCTAACGTGTATAAAGAACCTCCTAATATTTTTGGTTTCAGATTTGGAAAAAGGTTTGGTAAGAGATTCCAATACTATCCACGCCTATATTTTTAAAACCTAATTTTTGAAATTATACACGTTAAAATACGGTATATAGACACTGCAACAATACCAAACGTGCTGTTCTCATAGAAATCGCACCCTCAATATAATAGTTGATCCTGAATGCCTGATCTTTGATTTTCTCAAAGAAGATGAGTATCAAAAAAAGTATTTTCCACTTTGGACATATTATCAGAATTTGTCAATATTTAGAAATGTTTCCAATCTTTGAATGATGGCGAAATTATGTCGGAAATGAAATATTTTAACAAGGTAATTTCACTAGTATTCAACGATGGAAACTCCGATATTTTGTACAAAGTACAAAAGGATCCTTCCTTGAGAGTATCAATATATATATATGTATGTGTATATGGGTGTGCGGAAGTATATACATATATATTATATATATATATATATATATATATATATATATATGTTACGTGTGACCGACCAGACTATCAGATTTTATCACAGATCTCCGATAACAATGCGCTTTGAGTTCGTTTGGCTTCTGAATGATGCTAACAAACTGGCTAGGCAGTGTGTTGCTTAATAACTCAACGCGCAGCCCAGTCTGAGAATCGAACCCATGATCTATCGATCGCGAGTGCAACACCCTATCTACTGAGCCCTCTACCTTCCCTCCCCACATACACATACATACATACATACAGACAGACATGCGTACACACACACACACACACACACACACATATATACATATATACATATACATTTACATATGTATCAGAGAAGTATTGTACTAGAATGACAGTCACTGCTGTGAAAATGAATCAGGATTGTTGGAGTAAAGATTTGCATGTTTACTGTACAATATTCTTCTGATCACAATGGTGAAGGGAGCAATATTTTTGGTGCAATCGCACTTCACCTTTGGACTACATTCATTAAGATTTTACGAAACTAATGTCAAAATACTTTATTAGAATATAGCATTATAGGTGCAGGCGTGGCTGTGTAGTAAAAAGCTTGCTTCCCAACCACACCGTTCCTGGTTCAATTCTACTGCGTGGCACCTTGCTCTAGTGTCTAGTATAGCCTCGGGCGACCAAAGCCTTTTGAGCGGATTTGGTAGACGGAAACTGAAACAAGCCCTTCGTGTGTGTGTGTGTGTATATATATGTATATGACAAAGGCAAGAAATTCTGTCTTCTCTGCAATTCTGAGCTATTTTTCATTATATTTTCAAAAAATACTCTAGTAAACACGGTTATAGAGCGAGCATACAGATGCAAGCATTGGCAAAAACATACATTTAGTGCATATAAGTAGTATATGTCATTATATATAATTTAAACTTTAATTTCCTTTATATTTAACATTCACTATTAATATCCCTACTGTTTCTGTTAGCTACTTATGACGTTATATCATATAACGTTTTTTTAAACAATATTAATAGCGTTCTGTCTATCGCTATACAAATCCATCATTTTTTGCTAAAATGTCTTATTGACGAGTTTCGGTTTTTTCACTTTCCTGAGGAGAAGATTGCATTGTTTATATCATATATTCTTTTGAATAGTATCAGTGGAATTTTCGAAACATGTGTCGAAAGTAAAAATATTTGATTACACCTGCGTTAACTCCATTTTTATTCATATATATATATATATATATAATATATATATATATATATATATAATATATATATATATATATATCTATATATATATATATATATATATGTATATAAGCCCTGGAGTCGGTACGTTCGACTAAAGTCGGTGCATGGCCGCAGTAAAATGACTGAAACAAGTGAGAGAATAAAAGAATTAGTAGAATTATTTAGCCATATTCATGACTAATAATATAATATAAAATATAATGTAATAGAATATTATATAATATATGGTTTGCTATTCATGTGGTTTTGAGTACTTGGTCTGTTTTGAATTCATTCTTTCTTTGAAGCAGATGCCATTGAAGGTACGCTTCTTCAGACGATAAACTGAATATATCCTTATTAATATTATTACAGAAGATATGTGCTTACTAATATTGCTATATATCCCACTAAATAATCCAATATGTATGGATTATTTCAACAAATGGAATATAATAGGATACAAATACATAAATTAAAGGAGATTGTTGATATGAATTTAATTCTAGTGTTTTAGAAGCCATTGTGTGAATGTTGTTACAATTGCTGAAATCGTCAACGCCAGATTTAATAATAAGGCAACAGTAACGTTCTGGTAGATTTCGTGATTTATTTTACGTACGATGCAGTACAATAAAACATGAAAGCTACCGGTTATACTATTGTATAACTCTTGAAACTAGCATCCAACTTTTTGTACACTACAACAATATGCTTAAGATGCATTGCACCCATTGCAAAGCACGTGAGCAGCATGAACTTTATATAAATTATTATCATGAATTCTATCTCTAAGAATAGGAACAAGTTGAAAATCAGATGAGAATGAGTAAATTCTATCAATAATAAATAAATAAATAAATAAAGTTGTAGACGGAGACAATGGGATGCCCAGAGTTGTTGGGTTTGTGGATTTGGGGAAGGAAGTAAATGGCGGGTATATGTGGATTGTGGACAATGATGTTTGAGGAGATTGGAGGGAGACGGGAGGATGAAATGAGATCATGGATAGTGAAGGACACAATATGTTGGTAGCTAGGCGTGTGATTGGAAGGCAGAGGGCAACTGAAGGAGATGTCTTGAAGGGGTCCACCCTTTGTGGTGTCGGAGACATCGGAGGACCGAGAGTTTGACAGGGGAGATGATAAAATGTCGGGGATGCCTGCACAGGATGAACCGGTCCACAACACGTTGGCCGACGGAACTGGCAAGGAGCCGGCGTCCAGTGGGAGGGTCGGCGGCCCAGGTCTTCATTAATTGCAAGTGGAATCTTGTGGAAAAGTGCATATAGCCCGACGCAGAGTAGAAAACTATGAATAGCAGCACGGGTGTCAAACTCGTCATTGGATGGAGTGAGGGGGGGGCTGAAGCGCAGACCCTTATACGCTCATACACACACACACACACACACACACACATATATATATATATATGTATATGTATATGTATATAAGCCCTGGAGTCGGTACGTTCGACTAAAGTCGGTGCATGGCCGCAGTAAAATGACTGAAACAAGTGAGAGAATAAAAGAATTAGTAGAATTATTTAGCCATATTCATGACTAATAATATAATATAAAATATAATGTAATAGAATATTATATAATATATGGTTTGCTATTCATGTGGTTTTGAGTACTTGGTCTGTTTTGAATTCATTCTTTCTTTGAAGCAGATGCCATTGAAGGTACGCTTCTTCAGACGATAAACTGAATATATCCTTATTAATATTATTACAGAAGATATGTGCTTACTAATATTGCTATATATCCCACTAAATAATCCAATATGTATGGATTATTTCAACAAATGGAAATATAATAGGATACAAATACATAAATTTAAAGGAGATTGTTGATATGAATTTAATTCTAGTGTTTTAGAAGCCATTGTGTGAATGTTGTTACAATTGCTGAAATCGTCAACGCCAGATTTAATAATAAGGCAACAGTAACGTTCTGGTAGATTTCGTGATTTATTTTACGTACGATGCAGTACAATAAAACATGAAAGCTACCGGTTATACTATTGTATAACTCTTGAAACTAGCATCCAACTTTTTGTACACTACAACAATATGCTTAAGATGCATTGGCACCCATTGCAAAGCACGTGAGCAGCATGAACTTTATATAAATTATTATCATGAATTCTATCTCTAAGAATAGGAACAAGTTGAAAATCAGATGAGAATGAGTAAATTCTATCAATAATAAATAAATAAATAAATAAAGTTGTAGACGGAGACAATGGGATGCCCAGAGTTGTTGGGTTTGTGGATTTGGGGAAGGAAGTAAATGGCGGGTATATGTGGATTGTGGACAATGATGTTTGAGGAGATGGGAGGGAGACGGGAGGATGAAATGAGATCATGGATAGTGAAGGACACAATATGTGGTAGCTAGGCGTGTGATTGGAAGGCAGAGGGCAACTGAAGGAGATGTCTTGAAGGGGTCCACCTTTGTGGTGTCGGAGACATCGGAGGACCGAGAGTTTGACAGGGGAGATGATAAAATGTCGGGGATGCCTGCACAGGATGAACCGGTCCACAACACGTTGGCCGACGGAACTGGCAAGGAGCCGGCGTCCAGTGGGAGGGTCGGCGGCCCAGGTCTTCATTAATTGCAAGTGGAATCTTGTGGAAAAGTGCATATAGCCCGACGCAGAGTAGAAAACTATGAATAGCAGCACGGGTGTCAAACTCGTCATTGGATGGAGTGAGGGGGGGGCTGAAGCGCAGACCCTTATACGCTCATACACACACACACACACATATATATATATATGTGTGTGTGTGTGTGTGTGTGTATATGTATGTATATATATGTATGTATATATATATATATATATATATATATATATATATATATATATATGGCTGCCCCCTCGTTATCGAGTATGGCCATTGCACGAAGCTTAACTGTTACTGGTGCTGTGATCGAATGTGACTTTTTAGCCCAGCTAAAGATCTACAATGTCTTGTACAAAATTGTCAACTAAGACCTTTACTGGTAATAGCCGGCTGTAGTTGTAACTGGGTTTTATGTACCTTTGCATGTCGTTTAAGTCCTCCTGTCGAATTACACTCTCTTCCACATGCCCGACAGATATGATTAGTATGGTGTGTTACACCACCACCAGTGGCCAGGTTGTCACTCATCTGTCTCGTTTTATGACTACGAAGATGACTCATGAGTCCAGCTTTACTGAGGCAGGGTATTGCACAGACATTGCATGTCAGAATCAAAGGAAGACCCTTCCATTCTGGAAGTGTAACAGCCATGCCCTTCCTGACATCCCTCCTTACTTTCTCATGTGCAACTCGAGATTTCTCAAACGTGGCTGTCCCCTCATGGGCAATCCTTCTCCACCTGCTACGATCAATAGCTATGCCTTCACATGTATCAGGAGAGATGCAAGCATCTCTTAAGGAAGCCTTCAGCAAGTCCATATACCTCTTTTTTGGTTTATGTGGAGGTCGTTCTCCTTTAGCTAACTCTCCAGAAAAGAGTTGTTTTGGCATCCTTGAATCCTTCATTCTGACCAGATGATCACTTCATCTGAGCCTTTGCTTTAACACAAGAGCTTCTATACTTACACACCGAGAGCCTTCGAGTATTTCAAGATCACTGATGCGGTCCTTCCACTTAATGCTATAGATCCGTCTGAGGCACATCTGATGGAAACGTTCCAGATGTTTAAGGTGGTATCGATATGGGACCCACGTCTCGCAGGCATAGAGAAGAGAAGGGAGCACACATGCCTTGTATACCTTTATCTTTGTCTTTCTGCACATGTCTCGCCGACTCCGGATGCGCTTTTCTAGCCTTCCGAAAGCAGCACTTGCTTTCCTAATTCTATATGGAACTTCATCATCCACATTACCATATCTATTAATAGTGCTTCCCAGGTAGACAAACTGATCGACTACATCAAGTCGCTTACCATTCACATATATATTTGGTACTCTATACTGCTTACCAGGGGCAGGTTGATGCATGACAACAGTTTTCTTGAGATTGACTGTCAATCCTAAGGCAGTGCAAGCATCAGAGAATGCATTCAAAATGTGTTGCATATCAATCTCTGAGTGTGCTACTAGCTCATAATCATCAGCATACAAAAGGTTTCTTATGATAGAGGTAAACATCTTTGTTTTTGCAGCAAGGCGCCTGATATTAAATATGCTGCCAGAGGTTCGATAATGGACGTAAACACCGTATTTGCAGTTTCTGAATGCAATACAGAACACCATCGCGAAATATATGGAAAATAGGGTCGGTGCCAGAATATCCCCCTGTTTCACTCCATTTTGTATTGAAATGGGCTCCGACATCTTCCCTCTAACATTCATCCTACCATTCATGTCTTCATGAAAAGACCTAACCAAAGCAAGGAACTTTTCAGGACACCCAAGTTTCTGGAGGACTTTCCACAATGCTTTTCTATTGACGGTATCGAAGGCTTTCGTCAGATCGACAAACACCTGATACAAATCCAGACCCTGTTCCACACAATTTTTCTGAAGCAGTCTAGCTGAAAAGATCATATCAGCAGTGCCGCGTCCCACACGAAAGCCAGATTGACTTTCTGGAAGAACACAATCTGCAATGTATTTCAGCAGAGGATCCAGAAGTATCCTGCATAAAACCTTTCTTACAGCAGACAGCAATGATATTCCCCTATAATTACCACAATCATTCCTGTTGCCCTTTCCCTTATACAGGACCATCATTACTGCATCTCTCCAGTCCTCAGGTACAGATTCACTAGTCCATACCTTACCAGACAAAGAGTGAAGTTTCTGCAGAATTTTCTCACCACTATGCTGTAACAACTCCGCATGTATGCTATCCATACCCGGACACTTCCCATTATTCAACCTTGAGACAGCCATTGCAACTTCTTCCAACTTTGGTGGTTCTGCGAGTGCTGCCTTCACAGGCAATCCAGGGATGAGATTGAGAATATCCTCACTAACTACAGACTGCAGATTCAAAAGTTCATCAAAGTGTTCTTGCCACCTTTGCAGAATTCCTTGTGAATCACGAAGTTCTTTACCATCCCTGCTTCGAATTGGTGTCATCAGGGAAGATGTCGGTCCATAAACTTCTCGCAAAGACCATACAACAGCTTTGTGTTATTGGAATCTGATGCCGCCTGTATCTCGTCAGCCTTCTTACTCCACCACGTATCCCTCAACTGAGAGAGCTTTTGCCTCACACGTGATTTTACGTCCTTGATTTCCCTATGCAACACTTCCCTTTCTTGTGACTTTGCTGACAAATAGCGTGACAAAGTACGCCTTTTATCAGCCAATAAATCATCTATATGTTCATCATTTTCTTTGAACCAATCTTGATGCTTTCTTTGTATCAATCCCAGAACATTTTTGTCTATATCATAAACTGACTTTTTAAGGTTCGGCCAATCCTCCCCAATATCTGCAGCATTCATTTCCTCTCGTAAAGTTCTCTTCACACTATTATACCTAAGACGATCAACATTCAGTCTTTTAGGCAGGGTCATCTCTGCGGCTCGGATTTTATGTTTTGTGACTAATTTCACTTTTGCACGGACTAGGCGGTGGTCAGTCCAACACTCAGCTCCACGAAGAACACGAACACACTGCACATCCTGTCTGTCACGCACCCTAACTAGGATGTAATCCAGAATATGCCATTCTTTAGATGCAGGGTGCATCCATGTAGTCTTAAGCTTATTCTTTTGTTGAAACATGGTATTGGTAGCACACAGACTCAGCTCCTCACACATCTGCAGCAAAAGCATGCCATTACTATTACACTTCCCCACCCCATGCTTTCCAATTACAGTCCATGTGTTAAAATCCCTACCCACTCTAGCATTAAAGTCACCCAGTACAATGACTTAGTCTGCCCGAGGGATATTTCTGATAATGCCTTTCAAAGCATGGTAGAAAGAAGTTTTTCGTCATCAGTATAGCACATAGTTGGAGCATATACACTCACCAAGGCCATATAATTTCCTTTAGCCAAAGGAATTCTCATGGACATAAGACGCTCGTTAATTCCGATTGGGAATTCTTCCAACTTGTCCACAAGAGAAGTCTTAACAGCAAATGCCACTCCAGCTTCTCTTCTAAGCTCTTCATCTCCCCCTTTCCAAAAGAATGTATATTTTCTACAAGATTCTGGAAGATGTCTATCTCCAGGTAATCTCGTCTCAGATAAAGCAACGATGTCAAGATCCTAGCGTTGAAGCTCCTTCGCAACAAGCGCAGTCCTTCTTTCAGGACATTCAGAGGACTTGTGGTCAAGCAGTGTCCGTACATTCCAACAGCCAATATTCATTATTTTCTTTGGTTCTATCACAGTAGCATGATGACGGCCGGGTTCAGATTGTGATGCTCTAGAGCCCCTGCCGGGCCAGACTCTTTCAGCCGATGTGGTTCCAGAGTCCTTACTGCCATTTATTTTTATATTGTTTTGGTACATCGTTAATTTTTGCTTTTAAGGCTACAGTCAGCCATTCAGTTGAGACTTACAGCACTATCAACAGTCATGAATTAGTTAATCACTTTAATCAATCCAATGTAGTTATCGTGCAATACCTGTGCAAAAATATGGCCATTGCACGAAGCTTAATCAATGGTGTTATCGTGCAATGCCAGTGCAAGAAGATTTTCTTTTTAAAGTGAGGAAAGGCTGTGCACTGAGTCAATCCCACTCACTAAGCAACAGCAGCCATAATCCGGAAAGAAGAACAAATCAACATCATCGGTAACCAAGAGCCGCAGATTTTATGTCGGAGTTATCCCAGTTACCTGAGTTACCGTCTCCTAGAAGGATGCCATAACAAAGGCTAGGAGTCCTTCACTCCCAATGGTTTAACCGCGCGATCGGGTATTCAGTCCGATTATTTCTATGTCCCCGCGCATAATACAGCCTTAAGCCTTAAAAACAAAAACAAAAAAAAACACACATTTATTGGATGGCCGTTGACTCTCAAGAGTTCCTCCGCCCTTTGACGGGTTTTGTTTTTCTTCCCGCAGGGTGTCCAATAAACACCCTCCTCACCAAGCAAGTTTGGTGGGGTTACGGTTTAGTCGCCGACGACCCGACCATGCAACAGGTTGTTCCGGGTTACATTTTACCAGTAGCACTCGAAAATGACCTGCCATACAAAAAAATACAGTTATATGTACAATCAAAAGATGTAAGGATACAATGGTTGGTGAAGAAGAAAGTATGATTTAAATTCGCTTTGTGTATATATTTGTGTGTGGTGATATATTATATATATATATATATAATATATATATATATATATATATATATATATATATATACATACATACATATATATATGGATAGATATATTGATAGATAGATAAATAGATAGATGGATAGATATATATACATATACATATATATAGTGATAGATATATAGATAGATATATATATACATAAATATATATATATATATATACATTTATATATATATATACATATATATATACATTTATATATATATATATATATATATATATATATATATATATATATATATATATATATATATATACATATATATATAACTAAAGATATTATATATATATATATACAGAGAGGGAGAGAGCGGAGTAGAAAGAGGGAGAGAGGGAGAAAGAAAGGAAGAAGGAGGAGAGGGAGAGAAAGACTGAGACAAAGAAAATGTGCTTTTCGTTTTGTTATTTGAAAAGACGTATCGCCGGAACACATTATTACTTAAGAGCATTAAAAAAAGAAAAGTAGTGAGGAAACAATTTTCTCGTTACGGGATGTCGTATTGCTGTAAGTTTTTATGAGGAGTGCATTACTTCTGTAATACGGAGTAGTTCTGTCTTTTGTAGCTACGAACAACAGACATTTACATTAGTCCATGACATCATATGGTCTACATCACGTTGAACTCAACATGTCAATTGAAAAACATTTTATTGTCATTTCCTGACTACTTTTTCCAACAGACAAGCTGAATAATCTTCTTTCACTTTCCTGACCGTTTGTTTAGTTTTGTCTTGTCATTTATATATCACATCCGACTTCTACTCAGCGACTGTTACTAATGTATTTTATTCTATAGAAGACGATGTTTATTGTTGATAAGTAATCAAACTTAATCTTAAGGATTAACATATAAGTTATTAGTAAAACTCGTGATAAGAAACTAAATAATCGAAATATTTAATTCTAAACAGACTTTCCTCATAAGGCTAGTAAATAGTTTCAGGTGTGATATGATCCATGTATAGTCATATTTCTTCATAGTTTGACAAAATCCTGCTTTAGATGTAAGTTAATGTATATATATATATATTAAAATAAGCAACAGGGTTATCCAGAGGTAATGCAGTACGACCGTTCCATGCAACTCCATTTCATTGAACAAAGCAATCATTACATCAATTTGAAATGCAGAGCAATCTTCAGCTGCACAAAGACATAGAATTTAATTAAATTAGAACAGATGGACACATTAGTATAATTATGCCTAAAATCTTCTAGAAGTTAAGGAGATAGATAAAGAACATGCTACCCATTTCAGTTTAGAAGTTACTGAATATTTTATAAGATATACATTGTTAGAGACTCTGCCAGACACTGAGTTTTGTTTTTATGGGGTCAGTTTAAAATTATAGACTAGTTTATCAAATCCCTTGTATACCTAAGGCGGCTGAAGATTGGTCTGCATTGGAATAAAAAAATAAAATATATATATATATGTATGTATAAACAATATCCAACAAATATTCATAAGATATGTGGTTAGCCGGTTCATCTGCAGGTTGTGATTTATAGGCATGAGAGAATTTTCTCGTCAATGCGTCTAGTTTAAAAACACATAGAAATAAAACTCAAGCGAAACAACGCACGCCAGGTCCCGTTGCATGCGTGGTAGACATGAATGTTTCATCGTCTCTGTGACTTATCAATTCCACGTTCCCAAAACGAAGTCATGCGTAAGCCAAATCGCTCACTATGACTATATTCGAAATGGTGTGAGAACCGTGAACTGGTAGATCCCAACGTTACATACCATGGAAAAATTTCAAATATGAATGAGAAGCGCCCCGAGGAATATGAACAATATGCTTATATTCCTCATTCATATTTGAGTATATATTTATACATATATATTTAGTATTATATGCATATAAGGGCGTATCTACCAATATGCGGAAACCTTTATCCTAGAAGATCCGCTAGGGTCTTACCACTAAAAGTTGTTCTCTAGAAAATTTAGCAAACACTAGAAACGCAAGCGAGCAAGACAAATGAAACGTAACAAAAATATAGATTGATTATAAACAAATGTTTCACTATCAACGAATTACGTAATTTTACTTACATAATTTTATCTGTAGATCTTCAGTATTATCGTCTATACAAATATAATTTGCCGAACTACAAACCAGACATCAACACGAGGTCGAAAATGTATGCAGTTCTATCTATTACACTTGTGGTTATTTTTTTTTAAATGTCTTCGTTTTGGCGCGCTAAATTACCGGAAACAATACTGCATAAAATAATTCACTGCAGTAGCCTTTGCCGGTTTCAGAACGTATTAATTTTAAAATAAATTTAAAATGAGTGTGAAAAATTGGATATTAATTTACTGAACCTCAGTTTTTTATATGCTAGACCACTGGTCTTAAAATTGATGTTATCCCATTAATATCCAATTATTCACCCTCATTTTAATTATATATATATAATACATGTATATATATAGTCAACATATATATTGACTATATATATATAGTAAATTCAAATATGAAGTGCATTAAAAAGAACGTGTAAATTTAACGGGCAACAAGAGGAGGTGCACAAGAAATGTAATAGCTTGTAACTCGGTGAAAAGAGAGAGAGCTTGATGTTTCGAGTATGACTCTTCGTGGGAAAGGAAAAAAGGGAAAAGTCCAAAGAAGGAATAGAAATCACCAACAGCACGTGCGTTTACAGGTGATTATAAATCAAGATCTAAGTGTAAGAAGTTTGTATCTTTAGGTATAAAAACAACTTTGCGGAAGAATAATAATTTATGGGTGTCTAATGATGTAGGCTTTTCGAATATCGATAAGCTGAAGTTCGATATCGAATTTTGATAAACTGAAAATAATTTTTAGTAGTTCACTGCTAGCAATTTGAGTTCTTATGAACGCAAATAAAAATTCAAATTGCTGTAGTGGAGTAGTTAAGATCCAGGCTACATATATTTCTTACATAGGAGATCCTCTGACGTAATAGTTACTCAAATAGGCGTCCTAAACCAGCTACACATTAGACCGAAGATACCTTAATTATATTATTACTACCCAGAGTTCATCACCAAGAATGTTTTGAGAGCGGACATCGCCTTGTGGTTGGCGCACGGTGCCAAAATGGTTTCATTGAGTTGTCAGTACCATAAGGAAGCCGCATAGCAGAGCAGCACATTTTTAAGATGAGCAAACATGATGAGCTGGCAAAACAGTTAGGGAGTGAGGGTTACCACTTTACTGTAAAAACAGTTGAATTTGGACCGTGAGGATTCGTGACTGCATCATCCTGCCGGCTACATGGACAATTGGGTATCAAAGCCACAGAAGAACTACCACAATTAAATGCTTGTCTGATATTGCTGAAAAGATCCCAACGTAGATATGGTTGAAAAGAAATGACCAATGGACCTAGTTATGGATTCCACTGGTTATTTACAAGAATAGAAGGAAGAAAGAAACTAGTTCCTCCGTCGGTCAGAGTGGCCTGATGGGCTGAAACGTAGACCTGGGAACAATAGATCTACCTAGGTACAAATCCTGCTGGAGACAGGATTTTGAAAAGCAGCAAGGGGGCACCTAGAAGTCATGACTTGGGAGAGTCCGGCTCCCGTACAGTTTCAGATATACAGGTCGAAAAACTTGTCGGATGGGAGTACTTGCTCTGAAAAACTCTTCTGTTGTGAGGTGCTTCTGTTATTCCTGAAATTTACATTGTCCTTTGAGAATCCCAAATTTACTCCCTGAAAAATGTGTGTGTATATATATATATGCTTTCGGTGAGAATGATTTTTTATACGGTGCCGAGTATGGTACTTTTTTATAAGCTTAAAGTTTATGGCGATCACCGTGCAATGATTGAGGAAAATAGTCTAATAGAGGGGCATATAAGCCCTCGAAAGAAAAAAGAAGGCTTTCCTATCCGCGTGAGAGCCGAACCAACATCCGTTTGTTAACTATTTTCTTTATTCATTGCACGGTGATCGCTATAAGCTTATATAAAAATACCATTGTATATATATAACTTAGATTGGTTTCAGCCATGACTAACTTAATAGCACCATCTGGAAAAGTCTTTTAGTTAATTACTTTGGGACACCATGGACCACTCAGCAGAGATAATTTGTTGGTTGAGATATATCCAGGTGTAGGTGGGTTATCCGGTATTTCCTGGAGGAATGTGTCCAGGTACCGTTTGGAAGTTGTGGGGTCTTTTTCTACTTTAATTTCTTTCGGGATAACACTGAAAAGAGTAGGACCATTTGCAGTGAAGAAATTGTGTCGCAAAGCGCTTATGCGATGTAATCTGAACCTTTGCAGGGGACGCATTGCACGGGGACGTAGTCTTGGATGAATTGTAAATTTAATACGGATATCATTTGGAAAATATTGGTGGAATATTTTCCGCATGATGCAAATAATGTATCGCTTACAGCGGCATTGCAGAGAGTAGAGTCTCAGCTGTTTATGTCGAGCTTAATACTCAAGTCCCATTATGCCATTTTTTGTTTTTAGTGATTGATCTTTATATATATATATACGTGCAAGGTATAATAAGGATCGAAGCGCCACAAAGATCAATCACTAAAAACAAAAAATGGCATAACGGGATTTGACTATTAAGCTCGACATAAACAGCTGAGACTCTACTCTCTGCAATATATATATATATATATTATATATATATATATATATATATATATATATATATATATATATATGTGTGTGTGTGTGTATGTGTGTATGTGTGTGTGTATACATATATCGAGTGGGAGTAGTTATCTGTAGCTTACAACAATGAGAAACAATGAGATAAGGTATAAAAAATATAACAATAGACGCTTTATTGTTTGGGTTTTAATGCTAAAACCGTACTGGGAAATTAAATGAGATGAGAGAGAAAGATATATCGAAAGTTAGAGTGACAGATATACGGATAGAGCGATAGATTAGATGAACAGAGAAAGACATTCAGAAACACTGAAAAATAGATAGATACGAGATATACATTGGTAAATAGATAGACCGATTGATATGTAAATAGATTGATAGATAGAAAGATAGATACGTAAATAGGTTGATAGAGGTGAAGAGACTTATAGAAAAGGAAGTAAATAAGATGATAGGTGGTTTAATGCATAGATTGAGCATAGTCCACATAATAGTAATTTAAAATTTAGGCAATTAAGAATAAATATCATCTTCTAACTGGATAAATTGTTAATGATATATTGAAAGCTCCTACAAGTTGAAAATCCATTATGAAATATAATGGCTGTTTATTTTGTCTTCGATTATTTGACAAAATGGGTATTCGGATAATGGTAATGTTCGGAGATATATTTCCGTGTGTTCAGATCACTTCGCAGCTTGAGGTATATTTTTCCTGGTTCTCTTTTACTTGTTTCAGGCATTTGACTGCAGCCATGCTGGAGCACCGCCTTTAGTCAAGCAAATCGACCCCAGGATTTATTCTTTGTAAGCCTAGCACTTATTCTATCAGTCTCTTTTGCCGAACCTCTAATTTACTGGGACGTAGACACACCAGCATCTGTCGTCAAGCGATGTTGCGGGGACAAACATAAACACACAAACACACAAACACATACACACATATATATATACATATACATATATACGACGGGCTTCTTTCAGGTTCCGTCTACCGAATCCACTCACGAGGATAGTAGAAGACACTTTCCCAAGGTGCCACGCCGTGGGACTGAACCCGGAACGATGTGGTTGGTAAGCAAGCTACTTATCACACAGCCACTCCTGCGCATTCTTTATTTTATTTCAATGAATTGAAGTTTGGCGATCCTGATGTTTATGGCATAAGTGTATTCCATTAAAACCTATGTTAATATGATTTCTTCATGTTTTGGTATAAATACAATGGGTGATGGGCATAAATACAAAGCGGGCTGCTAAAAAATTCTGGCTTTGAATAAAAGAAAATACAGGTGGATCAGTCCATTATAATTTCATCCAACATATTCCCCTCTCAGATTCACACACTAATTGCAGTGATCATTCAGTGTTTTAGGCCCTATAAGAGAACTTGGAAAGTTGGGACTCCAAGCCTCTCGTGATACTCTTAAAGCTAGGAACAGTCCAGTACCCCATCGCAAAAAAGTGTTCTTATTATGCTATTCAGTGTATGTAGTTACATAAACTATATACGGTATATTTCGTTTCCTATTCATGCGCTTTTGAGAATTAACGTTGTTCATAATATATATTCTTGGGGGTGCGCAGCTGACTTATTGCTTCGTAGTCATCTTTATCTATCTATCCCTCCCTCTCCCTTTCTCTCTCTCTCTCTCTCTCTCTATCTATCTATCTATCTATATATATATATATATCTATATATCTATCTATATATCTATCTATCTATCTGTCTGTCTATCTATCTATCTATCTATCTATCTATCTATCTATCTATCTATCTATCTATATATATATATATCTTTCTATCTGTCTGTCTATCTCTCTATCTATCTATATGTCTATATCTCTATCTATATGTCTATCTATCTATCTATCTATCTATCTATCTATCTATCTATCTATCTATCTATCTATCTATCTATCTATCTACTTATCTTTATCCCTATCCGTTGAAGTATCTATCAATCTCCGTCACCTGATCCGTCTTTACAGTTAAACGTTAAAATCTAAACCAACAAGACGATAAATGTTTTCTTTTATGATACTTTTATTTCTGGTCGTTTTCTTGATTGTCTTCTGTCAGTGTTGGAAACCATATATAAGTGAAAGGATTCACTATCCACAGCAACTGTACACTATATATTTCATTATTGCTAATCCCCGAGGGACCCTGAGTAAGAACCGCACCAAAATGAAACAATTTAATGCATACACAAATATTTTACATTTATGAACATACTCAACTGGTTGATTAGCAATGACCTCCTTTCTGGCTCACTGTAGCAGCTGAATGGCATGCAATAACATCTCAATACCCATTCTATCGTTAATATCACAGATTATGGTGGTCCTAACTATTTAACAGTTAAGACCAAGCCAGAGCTGATACATATATTTTCCTTCCTGTTAACATCATAGCGTATCATATCTACCAATTCCAACATTAAAAATATCTTTACAAAATAGCCTTTCCAAAATCTCCAACCATATATAATCCATCTCCATCCATGTGTTCCAGGAGACATCAATGGATAGACGTTGGATGTAACTATAAGCTACAAGAACTAACAACAACAAAATCAGGTTCAGCAATGATAAGGTCTAAACTAGCCATGGGCCTTATTCTCTTACATTGATTGATTAATAAAAAGCAAAAATGCGCTTATATTTACAGACCTGTTTCACTTTTTCTATATCACAATCTGCTGGCACTATTCTTATGTAGTTAGAATAATCTCAGATACAAATCTTCCTTCTACAGGCATTGCATCTGAATGTCACCTGTGTCACTCTCACCATCCTTTCCCATTAAATAATAAAAGGAGCCTGGTTTGTGCATTATGTATGACTAGCTAATCTAACCTAGCAACTTCCTATGATTTCTATAGATTCACAAATATTCGTGCGCAGAAACTGTTTTGTATAGAATAAACAACTAGATTTCAAAAGTAGCTTGGCATTTTGGATGCATGTTCGTATATTTGGTAAAGGATATTCAATATGAAAAGAAATCACAGATTGTAAGCCTCAATTGTATAGAATATGATGTTTTACCAGTGTCAAAGTGTGGTGGGTAAATATACATATTTGTAGTTTCTGTACTTGGAGACGTGAATGCTAATGACTATATGATTCAACAAGTTCTGACTGCATCAGACAATATACACTGGTGCACATTACTCTCTCATCTCTATAGTATGTTTAACTATGTGTTATATAATATATTTTTGCATTAAATATGACAGAAGAAAGCTAATGTACTCGTACGGAGAAACGTACACTGAATAATCAGTTTCCAAAAGAATCCACAGCTTCTGAATACGTGTCATGGCTTACTGAATTAGCTAGTAGTGCTCTTGCTAACTCTCTTATTTTCTTATGATCTTACGATAACATTCACGCATGTTCTTAAACACGTTCATTAACTTAATACGTCACAAGAACAATGCTTCCACAGATACACACTGAGATATCGAAACATATATTTCTGTGTTTCTATTCAAAGTTGATCTCACATGATCTTTGCATTTCTAGTTGCTTCTGTTTACAGTCGGACGTGTTATGCTGAATGAAGGCAGTGTTTATACACTTGTTTGAAAGTTCTGCTAACATAACACCAATCTTTTGGAGTTGCTGGAATCAATTTCTATTGATAGGAGAATAGACTGAATTTAAAACCATGCGTTGCTTATTGAATGATCTTGACAGCTCAGTGGATCGATAACATACAATTCTAAATATAGATGTACTTTCGATTGCACGAATCAAATCCATTCATTAATGCTATTGCTAACGAAGCTGGAAACATACCATAACAACTTCATTCACTAACAAATATAAGAAACCAATTTAGAAAGTAGCCAGCCTTTCGAATCTGTTACTTATCACTAAATGAAGGCTAAATACTAAATCAATACCAGTAAGAATATATTTTTTAAAACAATTTTTCTTTCTTTTTTCCCTTGTAAGTTAAGTCGGAATTTTGGCAAAAGTTCTGGCAAATTTTTTGGTAAGAAGCATTTCATTTCAGAACATGTATCCATATTAACCTGAAGGAGTGGGAAGCTGTTGTGCCAACTATTTATATTTTATACGGATTGGTCTGTTGAAATAGCATTGATATGATCTTTCATTGCTACTAAATCGAGAAGACAACATAATTCTAGAATGAAATACGATATTTGACGAAATAAATAAATTCATCCTTCATCTTAGGATTAATGAGAACTATAAAGTAGCAGAGAAGACAATGCACCAGAATAATTGCATTAAAACATTCGGTTTTCTATGTTATCATTTTAATTCCCTCTGGCGTTGCTTTGCGTTTCATGCTTCCGGCTTTGTGTGTAACAACAATGAATACACTGAGTAAATATGCTCAATCTAATCGACTTATATCCACGTCCAACTAATTTGTGACTTTAGGCAGGAGCAAGTAATTCATGGAATATAGGTTAACAAATTTGAATTTACAAATCAGCGACTGTCAGACATCCATTTAGTTTCCTTGACTATCTACAATATATATATATATATACATCTAATATAGGATAAAATTTTTCGAAAAAAAATCTATCAATGGCCAGCATATTAAAAAATACCTTTAAAGGTTAAATCTATAAACAACTTATAAACAAAGGCAAAAGAAAAAATTCTAATGCCAAATATGCCGAAAATAGACAAAACGTCAATAACCATATAATTTATCACTATAAACACGCGTCTCGAAGTAAGCGGACAGGAATTTCTATAAAAAATCCCGTTATTATCGTATCGGTCCCAATTTCAGAGTTAATTCATAAGAATTTTTGCTCCTCGTCAGCGATAAATACGGTAAGAAATAAATGAAATACTTACTTATACCCATGGAAGAAGCAAACACTAAGTCATGAGCACACCTAAGTTTGCTTCTTCCATGGTATAAGTAAGTATTACATTTATGTCTTACCGTATTTATCGCTGACGAGGAGCAAAAACTTTTATGAATTAACTCTGAAATTGGGACCGATACGATAATAACGGAATTTTTTTAGAA
This sequence comes from Octopus sinensis, assembly GCF_006345805.1. Lineage (NCBI taxonomy): Eukaryota > Metazoa > Mollusca > Cephalopoda > Octopoda > Octopodidae > Octopus > Octopus sinensis. The sequence continues at coordinate 14,235,899 of NC_043004.1, forward strand.
ATTTCCGTCGGCTTACTTCGAGACGCGTGCTTATAGTGATAAATTAAATGGTTTCTTGACGATTTGTCTATTTTCGGCATATTTGGCATTAGAATTTATTTCTTTTGCCCTTGTTTATAAGTTGTATATATATATATATATATATATATAACAAAGTATTAAGGAACGACCCTGACAGGTCTTTCAACTCACTTGAAAAGAGCAGCCAAACTCAAACCGCAAAAATAGTAGTAATTCTGAAAGCTAAAGGAGAAATAAAAACATCCTTTAGCTTTCAGAATTACTACTATTTTTGTGGTTTGAGTTTAGCTGCTCTTTTCAAGTGAGTTGAAAGACCTGTCAGGGTCGTTCCTTAATACTTTGTTGAATATATTATATAGTGTGTGACTATTTCTATTTTCTCACTTGACCGCTGGTTGCAGAAAATTTTTCTTGAATTTTTCTTGAATTTTTTTGCCACCCTATATTGATAAATATATATATATATATATATATATATATATATATATATATATATATATATATATATACATATTACTTCTCGCATTGACTCTTTTCGAGCAAAGAAATATGAAAGTACACTTAAGTATAATCCACAAAAACAGACCAGTCATTGTGATGATTAGAGTATAGTTTCCCAGGTTGCTAGTGACTGTTAAGTCAACTTTTTATAAGTATATGTTTCGAAAAATATCTTCCATTACATATGACGCAAAGAAAGCGACAACTAAGAATGTCATGTTACAGTTTCCTCCGAAAACCGTGTAATACAGAGTGGTTGCCGAATCCGATCAAGCAAGCACAGCATAAGATTTATGTTCCGTTCCAAAATAATCATCGTTATTAACTCCGCGTGATACACTTTCGATTGAACAAAGATGTGGTCCTTCGGGATTTTACACAACGATTGGCCCTCTATTCCCGATACAATAGAAATAACTGTTGTCCTCAGCTACCATACGGTCCCGGCAACTGATAAAACCTCTCCTACCCTTTCTTCTGGACAAGTATAAGCTATCGGTGTCACTCTTAGAGTGGAAGGCTCCGTGTACTGTCAATTTTTTTCTGGTCTTGGTATTCATTTTCTTAATTTCTCTCTTTTGCCATTTTATAATTCTTACTCCATACCAAAGCGATGCTATCGTCTACGCATTAACTACTTGGATTTCATTCCATCCAGTCAATTTTGAGCCTAACTTTCAGGAAATGCTCCACTCTCAGTTGGTCTTTCATTTCATTTTCCGTTATCTCGTTGAACTCTGATACACCAAGGTACTTGTATCCTTCCGTTTCAATTTGTTTATTATTATTATCATCATCATCATTATTATTATTATATTATTATTATTATTATTATTATTATTATTATTATTATTATTGGCAGAGAAACGTACTTTATACATTGTTAGGCCATTAAAGCAAACACACCAGATTGTTCATTTACAGAGTCATGTGATAGAGAAAACGGGGAATAGAAAATAGAAAAGTAAACAAATAAAATAAAGAGGCAAAAGCGGAAAGAAAATTCACAGCGACAATGCTCTTCTCAGTACGTGTGACGTACCAGTTAAGACAATCTTTTGTACTTCCTGCATGGATGGTAAATCAGAAATAATTCTTAAATAAATTTAAGTTTCTTCTTTGATCATTCCAAGTGCTCCTACAATCACTGGTATTGCAACCGTCTTGAGATGTCACATCTTTTCGATTTTGATTACCAAATCTTTTACTTTGCTGAGATATTATGCTTACAGGGTTTGCTCATGTCAATCAATAAACAGACTTCAATGTTTTGGTCTTTCACAACAATATTTGGTTTATTTGCTTTGATGGTCCGGTCTGTACACAATGGGAAGTCCCATAGGATAGTTACATTTTCTCCCTCAGTTACAGTCTCAAAGTGATGCTTGTACCATTTGTCAGCAGTTTTGTTTTTATAATACCGACACATTATCCATAATAGATATTGGCCAACTCAGGTGCTAAAACATTGCATTCAGAGATTACGTGGTTCACTGTTTCTATTCCGTCGTTGCAGCATTAGCACTTTGGGTCTACACCATTTTTCATCATATTGGATTGATAGTTCCGAGTCAATAAGCTCTTGGGCAGCCAAGATAAAGCTTTCACTCTCTAAATTTAGCCCTGAGATCCGTAGCCACTGATGGGTGTGCTTATGTTCTACATCAACTTGTTTGCTACTGGCCACATGTTTGCCATGCAGAGGTTTTTGTTCCTGCCTATCAGTCAATTGTTCAAACGCATTTTGCTTTGTGATTGATTTCGCCTTCTTTGCAACTACAGTTGCTGCACTACCCTCATGCTGTGAATTATGCATAAACTCACAAGAAAATCGTTTGCTCTCCTTCATAACAGAATGAAGCTTCTTACATCTTTCATGGCTTTCAACAAGCTTTAGCAACCAGTCGTTTGAAGTTTCAAGATATGTTGCTAGTCCAATTGTGGTGGTTTGTAAGAAATTTCAAATTGGACCAAGCCTCTATCTCCTTGAGCTCTGGGTAGGTAAAGACGATCTGCGTCTGACTTTGAGTGGTGCATCTTATTGCAAGCCTGCGGCTTACAGATTATCCTGTCAATCTTCTTTATTTCGCTCAATAACCGGAACTGCTAAAGAAATTATATCTAACTCCTTGTTACGTGCATTTAATTCGGATTTTAGGACTGCTTGAACTCTCCTGCAATACTCCCTCCTGATCTTCTTTTTCATACTTGCATGCTGAATGCAGAGCCCTTGTTTATTCCGAAGTATTTGTAAATTTGTTCCTGCACGAGTTCTTTTATGACTGTGTCAACATCCAAAACCTGAATGTGAGTTCTTGAGTTTCCTTTTCAGGAAAGTGGCCTTGGTACATTTTTCAATACCAAATTCTATCCCAATGTCATATCTGAATGCTTTCATAGTATGTTGTAGTCCTTCAAGCTTATTGTTGTCTTTGCTTTAGAGTTTTAAGTTATCCATGTAAAATAGATCACTTATTTTCTTATTGCCAATTTTATATCCATACGCTGTTCTGTGAAGTTTGCTTGTAAGAGGTATTAGGACTATGCAGAAAACTAAAGGTGAATGTGAATCACCGTGGACAATGCCGCAGTTGATATTGATATTTTTTGTGGTCAGTATTCCATTAGAGTAGTATAATTGGAAATTCGTATTCCACACTGACATAGTGTACTTCAGAAAGTTTGAAATCGCAGAAGAAATTTTGAAGATATCCAGCGATTTCCATGAATGCGGTATGCCGTCGAAGGCCTTTTTATAATCAATCCATGCAGAACTGAGATTTCTGCGTTTATTCTGACAGTTCTCAAGGATCTTGCTATTAATTAAAAGTCAATCTTTGCATCCATATGGGCCTCGTCGGCGTCCTTTTTGTTCAGTGGGGAAAATATCGTTCTGTTCCATAAGTTTGCATGTTTTCTCCACAAGGATGGATGTTAAAATTTTATACGTGGTAGATAGACATGTTATGGGCCAATTGTTTTGGGGGAAATTTAGTTTCGTTATTCTTCGGGTATAGGTAAGTAATATCTCTTGTTAACCAATCAGGTGTTTTTGTGGGATCTCTCATAATTTCATTGAATCACTTGACTAAATTTTCGTATGCGCACGGGAGTGAAACGAGTCAGAAATTCGGAACCCTATCATTACCAGGAGATTTCCACTTGTGAGTTTTCGTGTGTGTCATCCTTACGTTTGCTATTGTGATGTCTTCTTATGCTTGTTCTGGAAAGTTTTGGTAGGATCCTTCTGTACCTGTAATCTAGTCTGCATTTTCATTGTGATTCTTTTCATCTCTCCAGATATTTTACGGAGGTTTTCAACTTCTTCCATGCCGATGGGGTGTGGTCTTTAACGGTTATTTTCTCCTTCCTTTATCATCATCATCATCATCATCATCATCATCGTCGTCGTCATCATCATCATCATCATCATCTAATTCAAAGGTGAATGGCTCCGAACCAGTAGAGATACAGAACGAAGCGCAATAAGAAATATGGGAATGACATAAAAGGTCTTTATTGAGTAAATTAAGGAGGATTTCGCAATCTGCTTATTATGTAACATAAATTTTGAAAGGTGCAACTGAGCTTGAAAAATAAAGAAACTTTTCGTGTGTGAGTGGCATATTCATTGTACTGTATAGTTAAGTAAGATGCGACCCTTCCTCTGGATGTGTATCTTTGTAAAACAAAAGAGGTACTCACATTCTCAAACGTACACGAAAGCAATGACCATGATAGATCGGTAGCTACTACACACATTTATTTTCTATCCTTGTTTCTCTCCATTTTTTCTTTCTGTGTTCCTTTCTGTGGAAGAGCGTAGGCTCGAAACATTAAAGACTTTTTCAATTCCCGAGCGTTATACTAATACATCTGTTTGTTTTCTACACCACATGTCTTCGTATTTTTTGTTTTCATGAATTCTCCCTATATATATATATATATATATATATATATATATATATATATATATATATATATATATAATATATATATATATATAGATAGATAGATAGATAGATAGATAGATAGATAGATAGACAGATAGATATAGATATATATATATATATATATATATATATATATATATAATATATATATATATATTATATATATATATAAGGACATAGGAAATGTGTCAAAGTCGACAGGAAGCGTCGATGCTTCCTAGGGCTAAACAGCGGTGGTGTAATTCCCTTACTGTCACGTTAAGTTGACAGTATACGACCACTATGTATATATATATATATATATATGTATGCATATCTCTATATGTACATATATGTATATAGACACATATATATATATACACATATATATACACATATATATATATATATATGTGTATGTATTTATATCTTTATATGTATATATATATACATACATGTACATATTCACACATGCACATATAAATATACAAAGACACACACACATATATATATGTATGTATATATATATATCTATATGTAAATGTATGTGTGTATGTATGTATGTATGTATGTATGTATGTATTTTTCTATCTATCTATCTATCTATCTATCTATTTATCTATCTATATATATATATATTATATATATATATATGCATATACATGTGTGTTTGTTTGTGTGTATATACAGATACACGAACTGACAGACGTGCTTGTACTTCGCCTCCCCATACACACGCGCGTGCGCACTCGTATATATATTTCACTTAGGCAATGCGAGACCAATAAACCGGTGTTGCACTCAATATACATATGTTTCAGAACGAAATGTTAGAAGAGTATAGGCTCCGGCAGTGGGTAGGTCGGTGAACCCTGTTGTACTCTTTCACCACAACTTCCCTTCACTCTTTCTTCCTGTTTCTGTTGTACCTGTATTTCAAAGGGCTAACCTTGTCACACTCTGTGTCACGCTGAATCTCCCCGAAAACTATATTGAGGATACACGTGTCTGTGGAGTGCTCAGCCACTTGCACTTTAATTTCACGAGCAGGCTGTTCTGTTGATTCGATCAACTGGAACCCTCGTCGTCGTAACCGACGGAGTGCCGTAATATGAGGGTTGTTAGCTCAAATCAGATCTCATTGTTTATCCTGTCTTTCACTTGACATACAATTTTGTTTTCGTGACTTACACCTTTCGCATGTTAGGTTTTGGATACTATTTCTTACCTTCCTTAATATGAATACATATATGGACACATTTACACATCTCTCTACGCACGCACAACATTTACATACACACTCTCTCCCTCTCTCACAAGCACAAACACACATACGTACATAGGCAACGTGTATATTGTAATCATAAACCAGAACCGCGTAGAAAATCACCTTCTACTCGTATATAAACGATTCCATCAAAAATCTTTTGATATAATTGAAATATGTTCATAAGATTTCCCATCGATGACAGCCTTTTAGAGTAGTGTTTACATCCATACCCTCCAAGCCACCTTTTTCTCTCTGCTTATCTCGAGTGCACTCTGTAATATGATTCCCGAAAATATTGCCTATAAGCATTAGATGTTCTTCAGTATATGTAATAACACTTGAAAGATTCATTCATAATCACGATTTGCTATTTTCACGTGAGGCACTTCAAACATATATATATTTCGAATACAATATTATTTAGCTCTAGACAAACATAATTATGCAGGAAGAGATAGATATAAAGAAAAATAGGAAGCTAAATAGAGAAAGAAATAGAGAGAGTGAAAGAAAGAAAGAAAAGAAAGAAGAAACAAGTTACAGTGATATTCTTGTAATGTCCGCTCTCCAAATATTTTATCATGTTATTCATCCTTAAGTAATTTGTCGAAGAAAAAGTATTACGAAAGCAACGGATGTAATATGATAACATATAAATACGCCATAACGTTTAACGGCCGAAAAGTATATGGAGTTTAGAAGGAGGTGAATTTCTGAGTATCTTCGTACCCATATTTTATTGACAAGCGAAACGACCATCCGTTCGGTGTATTGGAACAGAATTTGCGATTAACAAATACCATGTAAATATCATCCCTACCCATCTTTTTTTATTATAATAGTGCTTTAGCTGTTAAAAGATTACTTACACCTTCAAACCGTTTGCTTTCCACTATTAAGAACACACCTTACATCATTATTTGGTTTACATAACCAGATTCTGTAGAGGTCATATCTTATATAACGAATAAGTTCCGAGACTTAATAGAAAATTGTTTCTGAATTAAACACCATTGTGGAGAATTATTCAGCAATAACAAAACTAAATTGTTTTTTTTAAATCTATAATCCAAACAAGCAAAGTACTATAAGACAATCCATCAAAGCCAACTAAAAGCTAAGTGTCCATGCAGAAAACAACGATAATTGTTCACTCAGTCTCACTTGGAATTCTGAATCGATCATATAAAAAGCAGAAATCACTAGCGCTAACCTAAATAGTAACACAGACCGTAAACATTACATTGGTAAGATAGAATGTAAATTTAACGCTTAACTGATTTTGAGAGCAAGTGAAAAACCAGTGAGTAATGCAGGTCATACTGGACTGTGTCTTGTTGCCTACAATAAAAGGGAAAAGTGGTATTCATTGCTGAACATATATAAGATTCGCAGATTATTTCAATGATATTAAATCAGTGGCACGTTGATTCGTTGGCGCCAGAATTAAGATCATTATTCTGCATCAGTTTAACAAAGAGTTGTGGTGATGACGAAAGCAACAGGATAACATTCAGTGAAAAAGTTTTGCATTAATTAAGAAAATTTGTTTGCCAGAAGTGAAGACGATTCAAAATCTGGATCTAAAAGATTGACGTTTGAAAACTAAAGTTACTATACAGAAGAGTTTATTCCTGCTTTTCAAACGGTAATTCCTCAGGAGAACGACTCTCAAAAGTTTTCTGCAATGTCTCTCGGCAAAATTTATATTGCAGCTCTCGTCTAAGAGAACATCTCTGCAGGAAACATAAATATAATGTACTACGTGTTTAAAGCCTCGTTTGATAGAGTATTGCCTTGTCGATTCTCATTTAGCTTATTATCTCTTTATTGAATCCTGTTGATTAAAACCCAACTCCTCTTGTCTGTTGTATCGACCCCTGCAAATTGTGTACACCAGGTAAATATCATCGTGCGGAATAGCAACATAATTTCTATGAGTTACCTAAATGCAAGTTCATTATTCTTCACGAAATGTCGACACATTAATAAACAGTCGCTAAAATGCTTGAAATTCACCCTACCTCCGGATAAGCTTGCCCAATTTGACACATTCTCTTTAAAATGTAAACAGCGAATGGTCAGTCATCAAAGTATCGGACAGATATAATATTTGTCCATATTCACACTCATCTCTTAGGCTATGAAATCAAAGCTCAACCTGACGTCAACTTTGCCTTTCATTATTTCGAAATCGATAAATAAAATGCCTATCCATGATAGCGGTTTGGCAGAGTTGTTAAGTCTTTATAAGGATCTTGTAATATCTGTTCCAGCTCTGAATTTCATACTTGCACTCTGGTCAGCAGAAAGCAGTTTTGGCCAAGGGTTGCAACCGACAGATATCTTCAGTAATGTAAACAGAGACTGCAAATATAGATTCCGTAAGATCAGCTGTCACACAACTCCATAACATTTTAATCGATATTTTGAAAATTGTAATCTTTAATATAAATCTTTAATTTCCATGATGAACAACATCATTCTCTCGTAATCTTTTATTGAAACTATTGTATATATTTTTTTATTTTTCTATATTTTAATAATTATTTTCGCAGCAATTCCACCAGATTCAACACTTCGCTTCAAACCTTATATCGAGGAGAAAGTATGACCTTTTCGTATCCATTTTATTTGTTTTATATCTTCACTACTTTTCAAATTATTTCATGTTTTTCTCTTTAAAAAAGTTGGACCGACGCAAATACAATAGAAATAGCATGAATCTTAAAAAGTATTGCATTCATAAACAGATGTATGATTAGGAACAAAAGCTCCATATACGTCAGAGAACTTCATATATTTCCGTTTCTCTACCTAGAAACATCTTTTGAGGAATATATATGTTATATCTCGCATATATAATAGAAACGATGTGTTAATCTATAAATTGAATATATATCTTTATCTTTATTTTACGTTTATGTCTACAGATTTTGTATAGAGATCAGATCATTTGTATACAAATGCATCTATGTGAACAACGCAGTCGAATATAGGAAAAATAGGTAATGCTTGTATGTGCATATTTCAGCAGTTATTCTGCTTTCATCAGCACCGCATCCAACCCATCAACTATCCTCGGGCACATTGCTTAAGTAACCACTAAGTTTAGCTGTGTTACACTAATGGACGGTTAAATTTACATATTAAACACATTCCTAGCAACTGGTACGCAAATGTTTATTGCTAGCAAGTACATCCATCCATCTATCCACACACATACACAAATATATATATAACGATAAATTCAGGAGGGATGAGAGGTCGATATGTATTTATTTAACCACCAGACCTCCATAAGATCACGGTCGTTACGCGGCCTTCTTCGAGTAGTATTAAGAGGGAAGAAATTATGCGCACATGATTACATTAATACGTATGCTCGGCATTACATTGTATATTCAAAAATTTATGCAAATAAGAAAAATCTAGCGAGTCCGTAAGAGGACCTTTCTGTGTTAGCCACACGATTCTCTGAAACAACATCTTATACTACTCCTCTATAAGTGTACACATGAGTGTGTGCGTGTGTGTTGGTGGGTGTAGTAGTAGCAGCAGCAACAGCACCAGCTGACGCAGCAAAGTTAGTGAGATCTTGAAGAGCCATAGATTTTGGAACTACTGATAACAGAAATTTTGTGTAAATGTTTACAAAGAACACGATGAACAACATATCCCACGATTTTTCTATCAAATTTCCGCATCTTCCGGGTTAGCTGCCTTCACCACGGCTAAATGTACCACACAACCTCGTACTCTAAATGGGCGCCTGGCAACCAAACCGCAAAAATCTAAGCCCATATATATGCATATGTATGTATATATGGACTCACACACACACATACACACTCAAATACACGCTTGAGGGGGGTGGGGCTGAAAAGTTCCTGGTTTTAACAGTATCGGGGAAAGTAATGGTTGGAGGCCAAACTTCCGAGTTCTTTTACAGGACTTAGAAAAACTGAAGGACCGGTGCGATGTCAGTGAATCTGAGAGGGCAATATGTTAAATAAAATGATAATTATCTGATCCCCTCTATTTTCTTTAACCCAAAGCCAGGAACTTTTCAGCACCCCGCCGTATGTTTAGATTACATGTAATTGGATGCTTATATGAAGGCTCTAAGTTCAATCAACGTGTGATGGGTCTTCTCTTCCTGTATAATGCCTAAGGATTACCCTGTTCACCGAGGCTACTTGGTTTTTATGCCGGTCCAGTTGCCAAGGGCCCGAGCATGCATCAAGTTGCACTAGCTTACATATTAGTTTCGAATGTTGGCACAAGATCAGCAATTTATGGGAAGTAGGATTACATCGCCTCCGTTACTCAACTGAAATTTATTTTATCGATAGCGAAAGACGGATGAAATACCGCTAAGCATTTGCTCGGCGTGTTAATGATTCTGCTAGCTCGCCGCGCCTTAATATTCTATATTACATATTACACAGAACACCTTGACACACAAATACAACCATACATATCAGTAGATGGATATTACAGTTTGCATTAACATATACTGACGTATACTATAAAATCGTTTAGGAAACATTAAAAGCATTTCAATTATATTCTATAAATGTTTTTCAGAAGTTTATTGTGCTTTGATGATCTTGGTTGACATTATGCAATAAGTAATTTACATTTTTCAAGTTAGGTAACTCTGAAATAGCTTTCATACATTGTAAATGTATTTATAAAAGTAACATACAAGTTGCTTTGATATTCTTAATGTTTTCTTCATCTCTCTATTTTACTTGAAATTTTAACTAAATTCATCAAAACTGATCTCAAAACAGCTCTAGTAGAAGATTGTGTAACCTTTATCTTTTATTGTAAAACATACTATTACTTTATGTTTTATTAGTATTCAATGCATCATTGCATACACATTTTTATATTAAATATATAGACCACTCCCGCGTTAAAACATCATTGTAACTTTGATTTCAGCACAAATCAAAACTGTAAATGAAATAGAATTTCAATATATTTAAAACCATTTCTGTGCAAACCTCATAACAAAACAAACATTTTAATGCCTATGTGAACAGTGCCACTAAATCTGTTGAACAATATTTATGAAAATATCCATTTCTTTTTTGGTAAATATCCTACAAGTACGTCAAATAAATTTTATTTCTAAGTTTTGTCTCTATATTTTATACAAACATACATGCATACATGCATACATACACATAGACACTCACACAATGTCATTAGTTCGCTGCAATAAAGCATTTCCGTGATGCTTCGTTGTAGTTAAGAGCATCCAGTTGCACTTGGAACATCCAGTGCAAAGTCACAGCCAATAACAACGGTGAAACGCACGTAGTAAAAAAATCATATAAGTTTGCGTTTATCGTAGTTTTGCGGTGTATATCATAACTAGTGAAAGGCGGCAAGCTACTAGAAACGTTAGCACGCCGGGCGAAATGCTTAGCAGTATTTCTCCTGTCTTTACGTTCTGAGTTCAAATTCCGCCGAGGTCGATTTTGCTTTTTATCTTTTCGGGTTCGATAAATTAAGTGCTAGTAGCGTACTGGGATCGATCTAATCGGCTGGCCCCCTCCCACAAAATTTCGAGCCTTGTACGTTGAGTAGAAAAGGATATAAGAGAACTTGTTTCGAAATAAAGTGTAAATTGAGACATACGTTTATTGGAATATGTATCATTAATTTCAATGTATCACTATTTTTTAGACATGAACTTATGCTATGAATAAATGCGAATGAAATATAGTTTGAAACCATGAAACTGGCTTTAAATAAACATATAGTATTTTCGTAAATGCGGCTTGATCATCGAATGATCCTATTTGCACATTACATGAACAAACATTTTGGTATAATGCTAATGCTATGCTAAACGGTTGTATTATCCTGAATTTTATTTTATTTATGCGCCCTTTTCAATTCTAGCCAAACTCATGGGACCGATTTCCCGGTTTCTACGGAGTATGTATTCCCACCAGCTGGTCGGAACGCCAGTCCTTCGCAGTTTTACTCAAGAAACAGGGAGAAAGAGTGAGAGCAAGTTGGGGCGAAAGAGTACAGCAGGGGTCGCCACCCCCACCCCCTGCCGGAACCTCGTGGAGCTTTAGGTGTTTTTGCTTGGTTTGGGAATCGAAACCGCGATCCTCCGACCGCGATTCCGCTGCCCTAACCACTAGGCCATTGCGCCTCCATTGTCCTGAGTAACATCTAGAATTTATTCTAGGATGATATAGCCATAACATTCCGTATTACTCTACTTGCGTATAGAATTGTAGTATATACACCTTCTGCTCGACTTATGACCAATGCGACTCACGACTACCCGCACTTGAGACCACAAACAATAAGGAAATTCTTAAAAATAGTTAAATAAACAATTTTCGGATGACAAGGCAATTGCGCGTACGATAACTATGGCAGCATATGGCAACGCAGGCCTCTTTGAGAGCCAGGCATCCACTGCCTCTCACTGTCTCTCACTCAGTCGCTTTCAAGCATCAGTTGCGTTTGAGTGAAAAATGTGTTGAACGATATAAATCCGACATGCGACCAGACCGACTTACGACCAGTCAGTCTGAACGGAACTCGGTCGTAAGTCGAGGTGAAGGTGTAATGTTAAGTATATGTATATCGATGTATAATGCACCTATAGAAGAGTCAATAATGAAGATTACGAAACGGCTGTAATCATATGGAGATTTATGCATGATAGTCCTCAGTATTTCCGTACTTTTGGAAGTACCGAACTTCTGGAGACCGGATAATAATTCTGCACTATATTTGTCATTTAGCATGGCTGGCCAACTAGAAAACAGAGAAGACTTACTGATGATGTGTCTATACAATTTGTCGAGTAAAATATGTTGATAATATTGATTTCGAGGAGAATTTTAGCTTTTCCTGTAATCGCTTATTGAGCCATTACATACGCACAGAAACAAAAACACACTGGCAATAAATATTACTTCTCACTATACATGCTGCTTTCGTCTCTTATAGAGATTTTCTTAACGAGCTAATTTACTTGCTGCAGAATCAGTGACTGTGTGTTACATATTTTCAATATATTGCAAAGTGGGGTGAAATACTACGCCAAGTAGACGAGTGTCAATCACCGAGGATAACTATAATAAGGTTGAAACCGCACGGTCTAATGGTCACGATAGCTGGAATAGTAGGGATTTCTCTCCTCGCTAGCAATATATTTTGAGTGCGTAGTGCACTGGATAACCAGCTGGAGGGGGGGGGTTCTCCTGGGGTTAAAATATCAGTATCGTATGTTCTTTGAGAACAACTATGTCGATAAACATTAATTCTCATTATAGATACAGCTTTCGTCTTTTATAGATTTTCTTAACGAGTCAATTTGCTTATATGTGTGTATATGTGTGTATGTGTGTGTAGACATACAATATGCACCTATACACACATACATGCAAGCATACGCACACGTATACTTATTTATAAATGTTTTAAGCTTTCCGGTCATTGGAAATTGATTGCTAACGAATACAAACACACTTGATAATTACTCTTCCTGCGGGTTAATATTCTTATTGTTCTCGAATTGTTTCATATGTACATGGTCAAATCCATCCAACTCCATGAAATATTGAAATATAACACAGAGAATATTATTGCATCCTATTCTTCTATTTAAGAGAATCGACTCGCCTTTGAAATGAAAAGACCTCATTTTGCTTCAATATATATAAATATATATATATATAATATATATATATATATATATATATATATATATATATATATATATATATATATATACACCAGTGACTCAATAGAATCTATCAGAACTACGTCGTTGCACTTACTGAATATTCATGTTTCAGTCAACACACTCACATTCACATGAACACTCATCCATACATCAATCCAACCAACCATCCATACATCCATCAATCCATCCATACATCCATCAATCCATCCATACATCCATCTATCCATCCATCCATATGTGTGCGCATGTGTTGCGTGTATGTAGATATTCGTGTGTGTAATTATATATTACAATACTTTTGTACTTTACTTTTACAATTGTATGGTGTCTCCTTGCATGGAATCATATTCAATTGTCTGTGAGATTTCAGAAATGATTGCTTGTTGAAACAATTCTCTGTATGGTGGGTGCTGATTATTGGTATAGCGTAAGGACAATAAATCGATAATGTCCCCAACAGATGCACCAAAGATTAATCATCTTTATATTATTGCAAATTATAAGACCGTGTACACTTGGTTGATTTCAATCAAAGACATTCTTAGACTTGGGGTATTCAATTATGTGCAAACTCTAAATACAAACATAGAAATACTATCCGCAACATCTCCTTTATTGAAATGGTCGAGTTGTATTTAAAACCACTTCTAAATCGATGAAACTACTCCAGTCATAAATCTTAAATCTACGAATACTTGCATGTATACCTATGTATGTATGTATATATGTATGTATGTATGTATATATGTATGTATGTATATATGTATGTATGTATGTATGCATGTACATGCGTGTTAATCTCTGTGTGTGTATGAATAATTTTGTGTTTGTGTGTGCGTGCGTGCGTCTTTGTGTGTGTGTGTGTATAACAAGGGTGTCTTATTCGCAATTTTACAACCGAAAGGCAGAAATATATACGTCACTATAGTGACTGAGGGCACAAGTCTTGCTAGAAATAAGAGTGAAAACAACCCCTAGCCACGAGAAGGACTTACTTTATTGACTGATGAAAGAGGCAGGCTCTCTCAGCGTCCGATCATCGCAGTGATTTCGCACTTTTATTTTAGCTTGTCAGTGACTCTCATCTAGCGCCTTGGGTTAAACGCAATATGTATATATTTATATATGTGTATGTTTGTGTGTATATATATATATATATATATATATATATATATAATATATATATATATTATATATATATATATATATATATATATTATATATATTTATATATATATATATATGTATATATGTATATACATATACATACATATATATATATATATATAATCGATCTAATTAATTGCATTTCTGACAAACTCTACCGAAGATTTATAGATGCAAGTGTAAGTAAAACTACATATTGCATTAGTAATGAAACAATTGTATAGAGTCAATCTATTTTATTCGTGTATTTCACTTTCCTTCAGTTAATGTGTGTTGATTCTAGTTGGAACGGATCTTCTGTGGTTGCTTCGGAGCTATTTTTAGCACTAGAGTTATCCACATAGTGGATGACTCTCTAATAATTTATGTATAAATTTGTATTTCCTCCGTAGTTTTTTGTGCTAAGCCACTTGGTGTTAATTGACGGTATTATTAAATTAATATCGATTTTTCACCCTCATTTATAATTTTATAAATTTAACTACGCGGCAGTCAATATTTTATTTGATGCGGCATACGTTTCCAATGGAGTCTAGGCATGCTTTTGGCGCGAATTTGAGACATAACTAAAAATGTAATTGGTTGGACCGCTCGTGTTTTTGACGCCCGAATCGATCTAATTAATTGCATTTCTGACAAACTCTACCGAAGATTTATAGATGCAAGTGTAAGTAAAACTACATATTGCATTAGTAATGAAACAATTGTATAGAGTCAATCTATTTTATTCGTTGTATTTCACTTTCCTTCAGTTAAATGTGTGTTGATTCTAGTTGGAAACGGATCTTCTGTGGTTGCTTCGGAGCTATTTTTAGCACTAGAGTTATCCACATAGTGGATGACTCTCTAATAATTTATGTATAAATTTGTATTTCCTTCGTAGTTTTTTGTGCTAAGCCACTTGGTGTTAATTGACGGTATTATTAATTAATATCGATTTTTCACCCTCATTTATAATTTTATAAATTTAACTACGCGGCAGTCAATATTTTATTTGATGCGGCATACGTTTCCAATGGAGTCTAGGCATGCTTTTGGCGCGGAATTTGAGACATAACTAAAAATGTAATTGGTTGGACCGCTCGTGTTTTTGACGCCCGAATCGATCTAATTAATTGCATTTCTGACAAACTCTACCGAAGATTTATAGATGCAAGTGTAAGTAAAACTACATATTGCATTAGTAATGAAACAATTGTATAGAGTCAATCTATTTTATTCGTTGTATTTCACTTTCCTTCAGTTAATGTGTGTTGATTCTAGTTGGAAACGGATCTTCTGTGGTTGCTTCGGAGCTATTTTTAGCACTAGAGTTATCCACATAGTGGATGACTCTCTAATAATTTATGTATAAATTTGTATTTCCTCCGTAGTTTTTTGTGCTAAGCCACTTGGTGTTAAATTGACGGTATTATTAAATTAATATCGATTTTTCACCCTCATTTATAATTTTATAAATTTAACTACGCGGCAGTCAATATTTTATTTGATGCGGCATACGTTTCCAATGGAGTCTAGGCATGCTTTTGGCGCGGAATTTGAGACTAACTAAAAATGTAATTGGTTGGACCGCTCGTGTTTTTGACGCCCGAATCGATCTATTAATTGCATTTCTGACAACTCTACCGAAGATTTATAGATGCAAGTGTAAGTAAAACTACATATTGCATTAGTAATGAAACAATTGTATAGAGTCAATCTATTTTATTCGTTGTATTTCACTTTCCTTCAGTTAATGTGTGTTGATTCTAGTTGGAAACGGATCTTCTGTGGTTGCTTCGGAGCTATTTTTAGCACTAGAGTTATCCACATAGTGGATGACTCTCTAATAATTTATGTATAAATTGTATTTCCTCCGTAGTTTTTTGTGCTAAGCCACTTGGTGTTAAATTGACGTATTATTAAATTAATATCGATTTTTCACCCTCATTTATAATTTTATAAATTTAACTACGCGGCAGTCAATATTTTATTTGATGCAGCATACGTTTCCAACGGAGTCTAGGCATGCTTTTGGCGCGGATTTGAGACATAACTAAAAATGTAATTGGTGGACCGCTCGTGTTTTTGACGCCCGAATCGATCTAATTAATTGCATTTCTGACAAACTCTACCGAAGATTTATAGATGCAAGTGTAAGTAAAACTACATATTGCATTAGTAATGAAACAATTGTATAGAGTCAATCCATTTTATTCGTTGTATTTCACTTTCCTTCAGTTAAATGTGTGTTGATTCTAGTTGGAAACGGATCTTCTGTGGTTACTTCGGAGCTATTTTTAGCACTAGAGTTATCCACATAGTGGATGACTCTCTAATAATTATATATATATATATATATATATGTATGTATATGTATATACATATATACATATATATATATATAAATATATATATATACATATATATATATAACTTACTTAGAAAGGGATGTGTGGCGTTCAGTCATATAATAATAGAAATAATATATAAATATATGCATATATACTTACATATATGTACATGCCTACATACATATGTATATATACATGCATATATAGGTACAGGATATCAAAAACCTTGAACACAATGAGACACGAAACCATAAAAACAAAATTATAGAAGACGAACTTCTTCTTCGAACATCGAAGAAAACAAACAGTGAAACGAGACATGCAACATAAAGAATATACTCCTTCATCAGTTGTCCCTTTTTCATCAACCCCGCGCTACGAGGGCAAGGACAATACGCGGCTTCTTTGAAACAGTCCTTCCCGCAAAGCAATTAAATATAATTTGGGATATATATGTGTATATATATATATATATATATACATGTAAGAAAAGAAATGGAGCAACAATTAACAATTAGAAGTTAATCATTGGTATTAAAAGTCATAGTTTAATTGTAGTTAAAAAGCATATACAGCGGGTTCTGCTTGCTAGTTTCTGTTTGTTATACCTACGGTTACATTTGTCCCTTAGACGGTTGCATAACCTCTAACTCATAATTTTTCTATAGCAATTTATATATATATTATTCATTTATATATACACACACACATGCATATTTATGTAGAAAGTTTTGTACAAGCATATCTCTCTCTCTCTCTCTCTCTCTCTCTCTCTCTCTATATATATATATATATATATATATATATAGATATATATATATATAGATATATATATATATATATTATATATATATATATATATATATATATATATTTATATATATATATATATGTATATATGTATATACATATACATACATATATATATATATATAATCGATCTAATTAATTGCATTTCTGACAAACTCTACCGAAGATTTATAGATGCAAGGTAAGTAAAACTACATATTGCATTAGTAATGAAACAATTGTATAGAGTCAATCTATTTTATTCGTTGTATTTCACTTTCCTTCAGTTAAATGTGTGTTGATTCTAGTTGGAAACGGATCTTCTGTGGTTGCTTCGGAGCTATTTTTAGCACTAGAGTTATCCACATAGTGGATGACTCTCTAATAATTTATGTATAAATTTGTATTTCCTCCGTAGTTTTTTGTGCTAAGCCACTTGGTGTTAATTGACGGTATTATTAAATTAATATCGATTTTTCACCCTCATTTATAATTTTATAAATTTAACTACGCGGCAGTCAATATTTTATTTGATGCGGCATACGTTTCCAATGGAGTCTAGGCATGCTTTTGGCGCGGAATTTGAGACATAACTAAAAATGTAATTGGTTGGACCGCTCGTGTTTTTGACGCCCGAATCGATCTAATTAATTGCATTTCTGACAAACTCTACCGAAGATTTATAGATGCAAGTGTAAGTAAAACTACATATTGCATTAGTAATGAAACAATTGTATAGAGTCAATCTATTTTATTCGTTGTATTTCACTTTCCTTCAGTTAAATGTGTGTGATTCTAGTTGGAAACGGATCTTCTGTGGTTGCTTCGGAGCTATTTTTAGCACTAGAGTTATCCACATAGTGGATGACTCTCTAATAATTTATGTATAAATTTGTATTTCCTTCGTAGTTTTTTGTGCTAAGCCACTTGGTGTTAAATTGACGGTATTATTAAATTAATATCGATTTTTCACCCTCATTTATAATTTTATAAATTTAACTACGCGGCAGTCAATATTTTATTTGATGCGGCATACGTTTCCAATGGAGTCTAGGCATGCTTTTGGCGCGGAATTTGAGACATAACTAAAAATGTAATTGGTTGGACCGCTCGTGTTTTTGACGCCCGAATCGATCTAATTAATTGCATTTCTGACAAACTCTACCGAAGATTTATAGATGCAAGTGTAAGTAAAACTACATATTGCATTAGTAATGAAACAATTGTATAGAGTCAATCTATTTTATTCGTTGTATTTCACTTTCCTTCAGTTAAATGTGTGTTGATTCTAGTTGGAAACGGATCTTCTGTGGTTGCTTCGGAGCTATTTTTAGCACTAGAGTTATCCACATAGTGGATGACTCTCTAATAATTTATGTATAAATTTGTATTTCCTCCGTAGTTTTTTGTGCTAAGCCACTTGGTGTTAAATTGACGGTATTATTAAATTAATATCGATTTTTCACCCTCATTTATAATTTTATAAATTTAACTACGCGGCAGTCAATATTTTATTTGATGCGGCATACGTTTCCAATGGAGTCTAGGCATGCTTTTGGCGCGGAATTTGAGACATAACTAAAAATGTAATTGGTTGGACCGCTCGTGTTTTTGACGCCCGAATCGATCTAATTAATTGCATTTCTGACAAACTCTACCGAAGATTTATAGATGCAAGTGTAAGTAAAACTACATATTGCATTAGTAATGAAACAATTGTATAGAGTCAATCTATTTTATTCGTTGTATTTCACTTTCCTTCAGTTAAATGTGTGTTGATTCTAGTTGGAAACGGATCTTCTGTGGTTGCTTCGGAGCTATTTTTAGCACTAGAGTTATCCACATAGTGGATGACTCTCTAATAATTTATGTATAAATTTGTATTTCCTCCGTAGTTTTTTGTGCTAAGCCACTTGGTGTTAAATGACGGTATTATTAAATTAATATCGATTTTTCACCCTCATTTATAATTTTATAAATTTAACTACGCGGCAGTCAATATTTTATTTGATGCAGCATACGTTCCAACGGAGTCTAGGCATGCTTTTGGCGCGGAATTTGAGACATAACTAAAAATGTAATTGGTGGACCGCTCGTGTTTTTGACGCCCGAATCGATCTAATTAATTGCATTTCTGACAAACTCTACCGAAGATTTATAGATGCAAGTGTAAGTAAAACTACATATTGCATTAGTAATGAAACAATTGTATAGAGTCAATCCATTTTATTCGTTGTATTTCACTTTCCTTCAGTTAAATGTGTGTGATTCTAGTTGGAAACGGATCTTCTGTGGTTACTTCGGAGCTATTTTTAGCACTAGAGTTATCCACATAGTGGATGACTCTCTAATAATTTATATATATATATATATATATGTATGTATATGTATATACATATATACATATATATATATATATAAATATATATATATACATATATATATATAACTTACTTAGAAAGGGATGTGTGGCGTTCAGTCATATAATAATAGAAATAATATATAAATATATGCATATATACTTACATATATGTACATGCCTACATACATATGTATATATACATGCATATATAGGTACAGGATATCAAAAACCTTGAACACAATGAGACACGAAACCATAAAAACAAAATTATAGAAGACGAACTTCTTCTTCGAACATCGAAGAAAACAAACAGTGAAACGAGACATGCAACATAAAGAATATACTCCTTCATCAGTTGTCCCTTTTTCATCAACCCCGCGCTACGAGGGCAAGGACAATACGCGGCTTCTTTGAAACAGTCCTTCCCGCAAAGCAAATTAAATATAATTTGGGATATATATGTGTATATATATATATATATACATGTAAGAAAAGAAATGGAGCAACAATTAACAATTAGAAGTTAATCATTGGTATTAAAAGGTCATAGTTTAATTGTAGTTAAAAAGCATATACAGCGGGTTCTGCTTGCTAGTTTCTGTTTGTTATACCTACGGTTACATTTGTCCCTTAGACGGTTGCATAACCTCTAACTCATAATTTTTCTATAGCAATTTATATATATATTTATTCATTTATATATATACACACACACATGCATATTTATGTAGAAAGTTTTGTACAAGCATATCTCTCTCTCTCTCTCTCTCTCTCTCTCTCTCTATATATATATATATATATATATATATATATAATATATATATATATATATATATATATACAAGCACAATTGCGCACATAGAACTCGAAACCTGAAAGAGTCAACTCGTTAGAGTATAAGTCTCGTGTAAATTTTTATCGCCTTATCAAATAACAAGTTAATATCTCAAGGTAGCTGATAGTATTACTTTGAAATATTCATAATGGAAAGACGGCCGCTGAGTAGCAATAGTTATAGTAAATCATGCATAACTTACAAAGTCATACCTTTACTTGTGAACAAGGTAAAGATTTGGATATATTGGTTCTGGTAAAACCTAGCAAAATAAATATTCGCCTCAGTAATCAAATAATTTCTATCTCTCTATCTTTCTTTAATTTCCCAGGCCGTTGACAACCGTAAGACCGACAAGATTAACACTTTATTTATAAGCTGTATGTCAATGTCTGCAGAACCAAATGTGCAGCGAGGGAATCCCAATAGGTTTATGTTTTGAGGATAGAGAACTATATGTAATTATTCTGGCGGTTCTTAGGAGTAGTGACGAGGATATTAAGGCAGCTGAGAGGAAACAAAAAGGCGATATCAGATTTGTGGGGGTAAAGATTGGAGTATTTTAATGAGCATCTTCATACTAGTCATAACGATCTTTCTATATACGCTATCTAGGATGTGAGTGTTTGCTCAAGATATACAATCAGTGGTGTGAGAGCCGTAGCGAAACTCACAAGCGCTTTGTTGAGATATATTCGTTGTTGGGAGCGAAAATGATCTCTGGCTCTGATGCAGAATATATTTTTTTTGTGATGGCGAGGAAGTGAAATCACTGGTCAAATCTTCCATTTTAATGACCTTGATGATTCTAGCTCATGTTTAAAAGTGTGGGTTCAGATAAATTATCGTAATATTTGCGTCAATGCTGTCTTTGTGATACTGAAGTTGAAAACATTCACACGATCACATTAGGAAAACTTTTCGAGATCTCTACTACCGATTATTCTTTCGCCCTTGGTGTAGATTTGTAGGAAGTAAAGACGTTGTGAAGTATTTTCCAGTCACTAATCTAGCTGCTTCTGATGAGAAGGGATTAAGCACTTGCGACACCAAGGTTAGTTTGTTTAACTCGGTGAGGCTCCGACAGGTCCGCTTGCTTGCAGTTTCATAAGGGTTTAATGAACGTAGCTTGCTATGTGAATGTGTAGTAGATTGTTACGATAAAGCAGTGGCCAGACTATTCGAAATATGCTTATACAGTTATGGATTAGCTCAGGTTGGGTTTGGAGCTGAGACAGAACTTAAGGGTGTCTTCTTGGTCAGAGAGTGGGGTGAAGATGAAACAAACTGATGTAGAGATTTGAGTATTGCGAAAGATTCGTTTCCTGAACCGGAACCAAAAATATGACATAATAATGAGAGAAGTTCTAAGAGGATTGAACTGATGTCTGTTTGAGGGGATTGAATTGATGTCAATGCCCTCGATACACAAAGATATACACAAAGAATTATTGGTGGTTGGGTCGGAATTATAGTGAAAGCATATATATTTGGCGGAGTTATAGATGGATATTTTGAGTCAAAGTAAGAGGAAATGTTTGTTGCTAATACTGAGGTGAGAGAGTTGAAGGGCGGGGAGAGTGTAATTTATATGTGCGCAGACTTGCCATTTAGCTTAAATTACTTGCATTAAGTAAATTTAGAAAGCATGCCACTTGAACGTTTTCATATTAACTAACATATTCAATTAATCTTCTTTTATACCTTATGTTGGAAATGATAGCAGTAGAGTGAATAGGCTATCTCCGCTCGTATTTCAATAATCAATTTTAAATATTAAATGTTAATGTGCTTCATAAAAACTTAAATAGAAAAAAACATAAACTCATTTCCCACTTTCATTTCAATATTGCATTTGATTTCCTGTCATATTTTTAAAAATTAAAAATATTGAAGCTAATATGTTAGAAACATTTTAGCACCTTTTATAAACGACTTTAATTTATCAGAAACAGTTATTGAAATATAGTATGTGCATGTTTACTCAATGTAAACTAAATATATATTAATTTAACACAATCAAATACAAACAACATTAAGCCAACTGATAAAAAATAAAGAAATATAAAGCGAAATTACAAAATTATATTTTATACAAAACATTAAAGCAAAACTTAATGATATCATTATGTTCTGATATTCAAAATTTGCGACCATTCTCTTCCACTCTGTTCCCGACCAACATCCGCTGACAGTCTGCAAATTTGATCCTACCTAGCACCTCTAGGTAAGAAAGAGGCTACTACTTAAGTATTCTCTGAGACACAAATCGGTCACCTTTTGTGTAGAATAATTCTTAGCAGTCCAGGCTACATTGTAATCTCCAACTTAATGATGAAGAGGGGTAATTGTGTTTTAATTGGTTTTGTCTAATTGTTCTTGACTAATTGGTTTTGTTTAATGCTTTAAGTGATCTTGTCTAAGCATGTCTGCGAGCACCTTCGCACGTAATAACTGTTACATATATTGCATATTCAATTCGTTAAAAGTTACTATTTCTCTTAAATAATATTTGTTGTCTCAAATGCTCACAAAACCCCTGCTACCACAAACTATTTGTTATACCTAGAAACAGTGCACTGCATTGCCAACTAATCGATCGTTCTCTCACTCGGTGGTTATGTCTTGGAAAGAAAGGGCACGATTTTAATCTCCTGATTTTGCAATATCTCATACATATTGGAAACTGTCATAAACAACTTCATTTATCATCTCTATCTATTTCCATCTCTTACATAACGATTTCAACAGTTTGGATAGAAAAATAAAATAAAAACTTTTTCCTGTTGCTTCATGCAATAGTTGCCTCTATGTCTTCAAAATTTGAATTAAGCGATATTGTATTTGAAACCAGACCAGAAGATTTGCCGACTATATAGGGGTAGCTATATTAGTAGCATTATCCTGAGTTTGAGAATTAAAAAATCTCTTCTTTATTATTATTATTGTTGTTGTTGTTGTTACGGTGGTGAGCAGGCAGAAACGTTAGCACGCCGGGCGAAATGCATAGCGGTAGTTCGTCTGTCTTTAAATTCTGAGTTCAATTTTTCGCCGAGGTCGACTTTGCCTTTCATCCTTTCGGGTTCGATAAATTAAGTGCCAGTTACGCATTGGGGTCGATATAATCGACTTAATCCGTTTGTCTGTCCTTGTTTGTCCTCTCTGTGTTTAGCCCCGTGTGGGCAATAAAGAAATAGGTATTTCATCCATCGCTATTTTCTGAGTTCAAATTCCACCGTGGTCGACTTAGCCTTTCATCCTTTCGAGGTCGATAAAATAAGTACCAGTTGTGATCGACTGTGTCCCTCCTCACAAAATTCAGGCCTTGTGCCTATAGTAGAAATGATTATTGTTGTTGTTGTTTTCTTGTGATTGTTATTAAATAGAATTTGCTGAAATTTAAATCTAAAAACGTCTAGACAAATTGTAATTTGCGGCCTCATACGATAGTAAAGATTAACACACTGGAAAATATTATTGCGTTAATCTCATAACCCAGCTCTGCTGGGTATATGATACTAATTTACATGCAGAATTGAGATGGAGAATCTGTCAATGTTTTAAAACGAAGATACACTGTTTTGCATTACTATAACGATAGAAAGATGTGATTTGAGAGTGAAAGGGGAAATAGTTTACATTATTGTATACATATCTATCTGGACGGACGCTAGTCATATCGGCTCCACGTAAGTTGGCCACTTTTACATGTTTAAAACTCCTTGTTGTCAAATATTTTGTTTTAATCGTTGTGCAAGTTCATTCACTAAAAAACCTGAGAATTATTCACGTAGAATTCCGCCCCTGTATGGGCGAAATTACAAAAAAACCTTCAAAACTTTCGTGGGTTTTTTAGCCATTTTTCATTTTGAAAATGGCAACTAGAAACCACGTGGCTAGCCCGCCAGTCATGCAGAACGGTAGCAAAACACTATTGCTACCACTAGCTGCTAAACATCGCAGCGTGAACACCGCTGTCACCACCATCACCACCACACCAACAACAACAACAAATCTAACGTCGCATTCACCATCGCCGCGGCCAAAGACATTACTTAGAATTCCCCTCACTCCCCACACCACTTGTTGATGATAAAGGAACAGAGAAAGGGATTTCAAAAATGAATACAAACGAAAACATGAATGCCAGCACCACCACCATCACCCACCAACAACAACAACAACGAAATTGGCACAAAGCCGCCTACCAAAGACAACACCGCCAACACCAACACCACTACTACGACGTCAAATGCTACATCCAAGCCTTCTGCTGCTAATACCGCCAACACCAACACCACTACCATGACTTCAATTAACACTGCCACAATTAACACTTCTACTGCCAAATTCAAAACGAATTTTGCGGACGTAACAAAACAAAAAAGAACAATTGTAACATTCACCACACAAGAGATAAACCGCACAAAGGCACTCTTCTCCAAAGAAGGAGACAAATTGCACCTTCATATTCCACAACACATCGTGGAAAACACACAAAAAAAAAACAATAATTTATAAAGTAATAAACAAAAAAACAAGAAGAACAGAAAATGCACCGCAGGAAAAAATCGATAAATGCCTTCGTCCTGTATGGGACTCCAAGGAATATATCAGTTGGGGAAACAAATTTGGTACAGTCCAAGTACGTTTCCTCAACGAAAGTTTAGCAAAACGTTTTTCCACATTGGAGCTGCATTCGGACGACTTGGTAATGATACCAGTCTATTTAAACAAAAGGGTCACGAAAGTCCAATAAAAAAACATACCATTTGATGTCGAAACACAATGGTTGGTCTCTGCCATCTGCTTTGAAATGTCAGAGACAATGTCAGAGACAAACATCCTGGAAATCGCGGTTCTAGGAGAGAAAGACTATGTGGGCAAATCAATCGAATTCCTGCTTCAATTGGATGAAGCAGCAAGAGAGAAGATACCCACCGCTATAGAACTGCCAGGAGGCTACAAACTCTATATAGTGGTAGAGGGCAGGCGACCACGCTGCTATTTGTGTGGAAGCGAAACACACTTGAAAAAGACGTGCCCAACCACTGCACACCAAGAGCAACAACAACAACCACTACCACAACCAAAGCACTCCGGAAAAAAAGCTCTACTACCCACACCACCATCAACACAGAAGACGACAAGAGAAGCACACCAAGCTAATCCGTCATCAACCAAAAACCACTCGACACCTGGAAAAATACCAACACCACCATCAACAGCAAAACCCAAAGGAACAGAAAAACAAAGAAAACACACACAAACTGATCCCCCATCCCTTATACCGCACTCAACACACACAAACACTCAACAACCAACAACAACGAAAACAAAACAACACAACCACTTACACAGACATACATAGAAGCCCACAACATACCCCTACCCCCTTCTGATTCCTCAGAAATTTCGTCGGAAGACGAAACCAGTGAGGAATGGCAAATAGCTACAAAAAGAAGGAAAATAAAGAGCAGAAACACAACCAAACCAAATGCAAACACGAACAAAGCAGGGGGAAATACATCTCCCGAAGACATTTCAAAACCAAACGCAAACAACAGCCACACCAACACCACAAAAACATATACAGCAAACATGCTCACAGCCATAGACACCAAAAAACAAATTTGATGGAATACATCCAATCAAAAACAAACATAACAGAAGATGACATAAAAACAAACAATCACCCATACACAACACCACCAGACCACATCAAAATATTACACATCTCCAAAAGTCTGCACCACACACTCAAAGGCATTTTCCCCAGTGCGGTTGGTAAATGCCAAAAATATCTCACAAAGAAACTGTACTGGGATCTTCTCGAGGACAAACCAACGGAGGAGAAAGCAAAAACTTTCGAGCAGTAAGTAACCCTCTGTATTCTAATTCATTAGAACTATGATCAAGATTGGTTGTGTAAATGCGCGTGGCTTGGGGTCCCCTTGGAAACAAGGGTACCTCTTAAATGACATAAAGTCACATAAGTTAGAAATCATAGCCATAAGCGAGACCAGACTCCACAATCCGCGGGCCCTAAAGACCATGTTTGGCGGACAGTTCAACATTTATTTTCCCCCTGTCTGCCGAGAATGGGCGGTAGTGGCACCGCGGTACTTTTTCACAAGAGTCTGGATCTCAATGTAAGGACAATATTCGTAGACCCGGAGGGTAGACTGGTCGTCCTGGATGTCGACGGCAGCAATGGGTGCGCTTTTCGACTCGTATCAGTTTACGCACCGCCCTTAACAGGTCGGGCGGATTTCTTTCAACGTCTAGAAGTTTTCTTGGGAACGTCTCGTCCTTTACTCTTAGTGGGGGATTGGAATGCTACCTTGGACACGCATGTAGACTACGTGGGTAGAGATAGGAATAGACGGGGATGCAAATGCCTCAGAGACCTGCTCAGACGCTTCAACTGTCTGACAGGTTCGACTAGACCACCCGAATGCGCCAACGTGGACATGGAGCAACCGCATCGGGTCGTCGAGATCGTATCTAGATAGGATACTGTGTAGGACAGTAGATAGAGATAGCATAGGATGTCCACAATTCCACATAGTCAGCTACACGGATCACAAACTTGTGACATGTACGCTAGACTTAGGTAAGACACTTAGGCAGGGTCCCGGATACTGGAAACTAAACGCGTCTTTCCCATCGAGACAAGTTTTCAGAGACCGGATTAGCACACTAGTAAAGAGGGCTTTGACGGGAGCCATCATCAACAACAAATGGTGGTTTGCCCTCAAGAGAGCAGTAAAAGCAGAAGCGATTAGGTACAGCAAAGCACTAGCCATAGATAGAAATAGAGTAGAGGGTGAGCTAGTTAAGAAGCTAGAAGAGGCAATTAGAAGCGGCATCGCATCCGACGTTTTGGCGGCGAGGTTGGCCCTCGACCAACACTTCAACGCCAAACACGAAGGATGTGCTGTCAGAGCTAGGATGCGTGCTCTAAGGAACGAAGGTGTTGGAGCCGCGAGAGAGGCCCGGGTGGCAGAGGCGCAACAGGGCAACAAAGCCACCATTCGGTCACTGGTAGATGAACAGGGGCGCGAATTGCTCGAGCCAAGTAAAATGTGTGAGGCCTTTCAGCAGCATTTTGCCCGACTGTTCGGAACGAGTGGAGGGCAAGAACGTAGGGTGGACTTCAGTGCCTACCTACATAGCCTACCACGACTCTCGACAAGAAAGGCAGGGTGCTGCGAAGGTGCCATCACGGCGGCGGAAGTGCGGGAAGCGATGGCAGAATGCTCGAGGGACAAATCACCGGGTTTGGATGGTCTACCCTACGAGCTTTACAATTGTATGCCAGACTTGTTTGGAGATCTTGGCGGCGGTGTACTGCAACTGGCAGCAAAACGGGAGCATTCCTGGTTTTGTGAGCCGAGGAGCCGTAACACTGCTGAAGAAAGATCTAAACAAGGGAAATGTAATAGATAACTTTAGGCCCATCACTGCTTAATGCAGACTTGAAAATTTTGGCCAAGGTGCTAGCCAAGAGGTTGGCGCTTGTCATCGAGAAACTGGTCGACAAGGCGCAAACATGCGCCGTGCCAGGCCGGACCATCCATGACAACCTCCATCTGATGCGCTACATCATAGACAGGGTAGTTAACGAACCTGGCATGGGTGGGGCCCTGATCAACTTGGATCAATCGAAAGCCTTTGATAGGGTAGACCATCGATACTTGGAGGCAGTCCTGAGAGCGCTGGTTTCGGTCCCGTCTTCCGCGGCTGGATAGCTGCCTTGTACAGAGGCATCCGTTCGGTAATTCGCGTAATGGACATCTATCGAGACCTTTCGACATTGCACGTTCGGTCCGTCAGGGATGCCCCCTCTCGGCGCTTCTATACGTATTGACTCTTGAGCCACTACTGCGGAAGCTGGCGACTCTAAGGGGCATCCCGCGAGAATTGGGATGCGGGACGAGCGTGTCTGCATACGCGGACGACGTCACCGTCATAGTGTCTAGCCACGAGCACATCGAGCTGGTCGGCGAGACACTGAAAAACTACGAAGCGGTGACAGGAGCGAAAATCAACCGGGAAAAGTCAGTGGGCTTGCGACTAGGCACCTGGAGAAGCAAGCCCATGCCGTCCACCAGCGCCTCCGTCGTGGGACGCTGGACCGACGGCCCGGTTGAGTTGCTCGGGGTCTGGTTTGGTCCGGACCTCCAAGTGGAGAAGAACTGGAACGAGATAACGAGTAGGGTGGTCACTCTCGCCCGGCAATGGGCCGAGAGGAAACTGTCCCTAAAAGGTCGAGCGGAGGTGGCGAACACGTACATCGCGTCCGTCATCTACTACCGCCTGACCGTCGTACCTTGTCCCGACCCTACCATCACCAAACTACAACGCATCCTCTTTCGCTTCTTGTGGAAAGGATGCGTCCCGATGGTCAGGCGATCCATTTGCTGTCAACACCCGTTAAAAGGAGGGCTGGGCATGCCGTGGTTGATGATGCGCAGACACGCGCTGAGACTGCGACATCTCTGGCTCTATGTAGACGACGGTGAACAGGTGTGGTCGCCGTTTGTGAGGCACGCTTTCCCGCAGCTCGTCTCCATGACCGAACTGCAGTCGTGGATCAAAAAGAGGCCGAGGAAGGGCGAATGGCACCGCGAGTGTCGCGTTGCTCTCAAGCAACTCTGCCGTCCTGGGTCGACCTTAAGTGACTTCAACACAACCAAAGCATTCTATAGGGGTTTAGTGGAGGGGAGGTACGACGACGAGCTCGGGGCGAACCTGGACGTCGACGAGGAGTACCTGACCCGCCTGTTCGGGACGACTTTCGGGCCAGGGCCCATGGACAACTTCCAGAGATCCCTGGCCTGGCAGTGCTACCGAGAAGCGCTACCCGTTCGGGATAAGCTCTACAGACACGGCTCGAGAAACACGGGGCCGACCTGCCGAGATGCGGTCAGAGCGACGAAACCGTTCTGCACGCACTCGTTCAGTGTCCAACAATTTCCGACCTGTGGGCTTATGTCGAACAACTGCTGTCACGTGTGGGACGAGTCGGTTTATCAGCTGAGTCTATCGTCAATATTGTCACGCCTCCTTCCTTCAAACGGGAAGGAAGAGCTATTTTCATCATCCTTGTGGCTATGGCGAAAGAATGTATCTGGTGGACGCGTCTGAAAGGATTGGAGACAAACACTTTCCTCTCTGGTCAATCTCTCATCAACTTCTTCAAGTACCACTTGAAAAGGAAAGTGAGAGTAGAGAGGCAAGTTTTGTCTAGCGAATGTTTTAAAAAAGATGGGTGAATGTAGCAAGAATGGCACGTATGAATAACGAAGCCACCTTGAGCATAGTCCTATGAACCCAGAAATCGAAAACAGAGAGTGCTTATTTGCAAAAAAAAAAAAAAAAAAAAAGAAATATAAAATGTGACTTCATTGACCGAGGGTACCGTGGTCTTTTCCGTAGCTTTTCTTTCCACGGGTAAACCTCACCTGTCCTCCCTTTACACTTCATATTGACATTCTGTGATAACGATCCCTATTGATCAATTTTTTTTTCTCTCCCCCCCCCTTTTTTTTAAATTTTTTTTTTTTTTAACCCCCCCTTTTTTTGTCCTCTTTCTCTCCTTTTACGATCCCTTTTGTTCGAAACTCCTCTTCCTTTTTTTTTTTTTTTTTTCCTTTTTTTTTTAAACCTCAAAAGAAAAGCTCTACTTGTAATTTGTTCTATCTGTGTGCAGCCCTGTGTGGCTAATAAAGAAACACATATCTATCTATCTATCTATCTATCTGTCTGTCTGCCTGTCTATAGCCTGTCTGTCTGTCTGTCTATCTATCTAGCTCTTTCTCTATCTTCTTAAACGATTGTTTACAGGTATCTTTTATCTTTTACTTGTTTTAGTCATGCTTTTACTTGTTTTAGACTTCGGCCATGCTGGGGCATGCTTTGTAGTGCTTAGTCGAACAAGTAGATCTCATAACCCATTTTTCAAGCCTGTTGTTTATTCTATAGACATCTTTTGCCGTACCACTAGGCTACTGGAATGTAAATTAACCAACACCATCTCTCAAACAGTTGTAAGGGAGAAATCTTAAAAGTAAAGAGTGGTATTATATCCATTTTTGACTGCTAAATTAGAATTACCTGACCAGGAACAAACTCACATACACATATACATATAATGAAAAGAATGAAAATAGAATTCTTCGAGAAATTTATTATGAAAAAAAAAGACTATTTAAATTTTTAATTAAGCACCTAGTGGTTTCGATTGCTTGAATGATAAGGAAAATGCAGGAATGTAAAGAAATGATAAGTAAAATGAGTTCATTTAAATT
>NC_043004.1:14272159-14282159 GCF_006345805.1 Octopus sinensis
ATACATGCATATATGGGTGCAGGACATAAAAATAACGTTGAACTCAATGTGAATTGAAAACATAAATACAAAATCATGAAAACGACCGTTTTTTCAAACAACGAAAATGCAGATTACAAGACATACGACACAAGGAATATTGCCTTTCTTCAGTTGTCCCTATTTCACCTACTCCACATTACGAAGGTAAGGACAAGACGCGACTTCGTTGAAACGGTCTTTCCCGCAAAGCAAATTAAATAAAAGTTGGGATTTTTTGCGAGGGGTTTAAGTTGTATGTCTTGTACTCTGTTTTTTCGTTGTTTGAAAAAAAGTTCATTTCCATGTTTTTGTTTTTATGTTTTCGTTTCTCATTGTGTTCAACGTTTTTTTGATGTCCTGTACCCATATATGCACGTATATATACATATAGATGTAGGTATGTACATATATGTATATATATATGCATATATTTATATTATTATATGATCGAACGCCACGCATCCTTTTCCAAGTAAGTTTTATCTATATATGTATGTATATGTATATATATATATTATATATATATATATATATATATATATATATATATAATATATATATATATAACGGGAAATTTTACGAAAATAACAAAAGACGAAGGCAGGTGGAGTACAAACAAACAAATGTATTAGTATAGCGCTCAGGAATAGAAATAGAAAAAAGTCTTTTACGTTTCGAGCCTACGCTCTTCGACAGAAAGATACACAGGAAAATCAAGGAGAGAAACAAGGAGAGAAAAAATGCGTGTAGAAGCTAACGATCAATGCATATAAATAAATACATAGAGATAATATTAATATAGATATTACAGGCACAAATATATTCATACACACACAGACACACGCACGTACACACACACATGCATGCATATATTTATACAGACGAGGGTCGGCTGAGAATTTCAAAGGCTGACCAAGCTACTTTCATAGAATGTGACAAGATGAGGTATATTTTTTAACACAGTCCCCTTTACGGTTAATGCACTTCTTCCAGTTGCATGATGTCATCTTCAAGAATCTGCCTTCCCTACTAAATTCAGTTGACCGAGCTTGCATTGTTGATAAAGCCGGGAGCAACATCCCCTAATGTAGCAACTATGCCAGCATGGCTGTCCTTGGGGGCACGTACTTGATAACACCACGATGCCAAATTCTGTCCATTTTCATGTTAAGTCACTATTAGTTGGTTTTGAAGTATTTCTTGAATATTGAGATGTCGGTTTACCCGGAACAAAATAATGCATTTATTAATAAGTGGTGCTGAAATAAATGTATGCAAGATTTCACAGAGAATGAAAGCCAAGGTCAGCGAGGCGTATCAAAAAAGGGTTGAAGATGGTGTTGAAATCCAAACTTAATGCCAGAAATTTAATTGCCGCAATGACTACCTGGGTAGTTGCGGTGGTCAGATATAGTGCGTCAATCCTCAAATGAACTAAAGAGGAAATATCAACACTGGATAGAAGAACGAGAAAGTTGCTGACGCTGCATGGAGCGCTACACCCTAAAGCAAACGTAAACTGACTGTATATGGAAAAAAAAAGAACTATGGCAGAGGACTAAATAGTATAGACCATTATATAAGGAGTCAACCGCTTGCCGAGTATTTGATAAATAGTGATGAAGACCTGCAGCAATATGCCGCAAAATATATGGGTGTAATGATGAGCAAGGAAGAGTTTAACCAAAGAGAAAAGAAGACCTTCGTCAAATGAGAAAGCAAGGAGCTCTAAGAAAAGCCAGTAATGAGAGATAGATAATGACGAGGCACTAGCGTAATATTTGAGAGTATATAGAAATTCACCAGCAGAATTAATGTTCGCGCGCAAAATAAAATCGATGTTCGATAGATTATTGCCAAAAAAAAATATATATAAAGGAAAAACAAAAAATACATTTGAAGGAAATACCGGAAATATTACAAAACATTTCGAAGTAGGAGATAAAGTTCACTTAAAAAATTACAAAATGTTAAGAAGGAAGGTTGAGAAGATATCTGTGTAATCAAAGGGTGAGTTAACACGGTGTATTTAATTAAAGGACAATTTTCGGAACATCAGAGACACTTTAACCATTTAAATATGAGACATAAAGAAGAAAGAAGAGAAACACCAATGGAAGTCTTCAATGATATGTTTGAAGTGCCAGCACCGAAAGATATTGATTCCCGTCGAACTAGCTTCAGAAAACGTAAATAAACTGAATATCTGGAAGTAATAATACCTAAACGAAGAAATACAACGAACAGAAAAAGTGTTGTGCGCAACGAACAATACTGCCTTAAAAAGCCAAGCAACAATTAAGATACAACATGTAAAAGAAAACTAGCAGAGGTACTAGAAAGGAAAACAATAAAAAAAAAAGAAATTCCACTTTCTCACAGTAGTCGAAATCTCAGAAGGGGAAATGTGGTGATGAGAGTTACGACGACGCCTTGCAAGAGATAGACTGGTCCGAGTAAAGTAGAAATAGTAACATTCCCAGTGATTCCGAGGTTCAGAGTTCGGAGTCGAGTGATATCCATGTTATTTCACGGTAAAGTCGGAAGGTGTCGGTTGGTTAGATCACAAGGAATATTGTTTGTTGGTGTGTAAATCGATCTGTTACTCATGCCTGGTTATCTTATTTATTGTACGTAACAAATTACACTACAACAGTTAGACATGGTTTACCTCATTGGCACGGGCAGAATAATCCAAACTGTATTAGATAAGAACTTGTGATAAAAAGAAATAATAATAAGAGGAAGAATAAAACTACAACAACAACAATAATAATAATGATAACAATAATAATGGTTTCAAATTTTGCCATAACGGAAGTCATCTTGGGGGAGGGGACTAGTCGATTACATCGACCCCAGTACGCTACTGGTACTTAATTTATCGACCCCAAAAGGATAAAAGGCAAAGTCGACCGCACCGGAATTTGAACACAGACTAATAATAACAATAACAATAATAAAAACAATAATGATGATAATGATGATAATAATAACAATAATAATAATAATATTTATAATTGCATGGGAATTCATCATTATATTGCATTGCGGCATTCCAGAGGTACGACCTTCAACGATTTTTATTTCATTATATCAACACCGGTAGTTTCTCTGGTAATTATTAGCCGAATAGTAAAGTCGACAAGGCGTAAAGTGACGTAATCAAGAATGGATGGAAATAACAGAATCTATTTGTTGTTTTTTTTTTTTTTCACTCATTGAATATGGGAGCCTACTCGCCAATACAGAAGCACACATGTCCACACATATCGCAAATATAACATACATCATTGCTTTTTAGAACATATAATAATTGATTATTTTTTTCCCCACTTGATATAAATATCACAACGATAAATTTCGAAACTAATTTTCTAAACGTGTCGTTCTGTTATGATCAAATAAATAATCAATAAACTGATTCAGAAAGCTGATAAATTAATGGCTGTGAACAAAAAAGACAAAAATCTCTAATGTCTTGTTAACCCTCTACATTTCCTGGCCGATAGAGAAAATTATTGAATAAAAATTATTTCTCCTTCTTTTGACTGTAACATACATACATACATACATACATACATAAAGGCATACATACATATATATAATACATACAAAGATGAACACACATCCATACACAAGTGAACATATATTTGTGTGCGGTTATGTGTATGTGTGCCTGTGTGTGAGTGTATATGTGTGTGAATGCGTGTGTGCGCCTTTCTTTTCCTCTGTGTATACATATGTATATGACTCAGTATGCATGCACGAACGCACGCGCGCGCACACACACACACAGTCACACATAGAAATACACACACACACATATACATATATTTATAGAGAGAGAGAGACACATACAATTATATGTGTATATACATACGCACACAGAAAATGAGAATGACGACGAATGAAAATAAACACGCGTGTGTGAACGCTTGTGTATATATATGTATGTGTATGTGTGTTCGGGTGTGTGTGTACTTGTGTGGAACAAGTTTTCCTTGATCTTTTAATTCGTCCAGGAACTTTGATTAGTATCAATTACGAAATATATAACTGTTATCTTGTGTTCGAAGTTCAAATGTCATTTCTCGGAGTTCCTACACTTTCATGTTTACTAATTCTAATTATGAGCCTACTCTGTTAATTTCTTAACCTTCTGTTCCTAACACTATCCTATTAGCACCTAACAACAGCGTTAGATTTTAATAGAATCTTTTTACTATGTGAACTGGTTTGTATTTAGCTTGCTTTCTTTTCTATTGGCGAAATAACGGAGTATATTATCTGCATCGTCAGTTGCTTAAGTATTAAACGAATAAGAAGCAACACTTCGCTTTTAATGAGTATTAGAAGCCCTGAATTTTCTGCCATTCTTGTTTCAATACGAATATAGGTCTATATTATTTCTTTATTCCATCAAACCCAGAAGTATGATAAACCGATCTTGACAGTGTTTGAGGTTAGAATGTTTAGGAACGAAAGTAAATAAGACAAGTATTTTATCAAAGACTTTATCGATTCTACCAATCCAATACTCAATCTGCGTGCCTGTAGAAAACGTCATTGCCTGAGACTTGGTATTAATTTGCGTCCTGAGATAAGAGCATTTGATATCACTGTGTACTGAGACAAACCTGGTTTCGTATGCAGTTGAGATAAGCTTTTATGCACTTCACATGGTTGAGGTACAAGCTAAAATGCTGAACTGAGTCTCGCTCATGGGCTTCCGATTTTATATTTCTTCTACATTCTTCCAATATCAGCAAATATCATGCAAAGTACGATATTTATGACAGATTCCAGGATATATTTTTCTCAAATCAAAGTTAGTGTCTTCGATGAAAGGGAATGAAGGATTTTGAAAATTGATATTATTAGAATTTTAAGAGCGGTGAGCTGGCAGATTGGTTACCGTCCCGGACAAAATGCTTAGCAACATTTCGGCTGTCTTTACATTTTGAGTTCAAATTCCGCCGACATCGATTTTCTCTTTCTTTCGGAGTTGGTAAAATAAGTACCGGTCAATTATTGGGCTCCATGTAATCGACTTACACTCTCGCTCGAAATTGCTGTCCGTGTTCCATGTGCCAAAATGTGAAGCCCACATTCTTGGAATTTAAGGGATATGCCTTGAAAATGTATTGATGCACTGGCTCTAATCCATTCACGAGACTGTAAAACGTTGTTAGAAGATTCGAAAAGATGTTTGAAATTTTTAACCTATTCATTAAATTGTTTCAGCTTTAAAACTGCGATCATGCTGGAGCACATTTGCATTTGCTCAGTCGAGATGAATATACAGTTCATAAGGCCTTTGGACTTCGCAGCTTTTCCTCAATGAGACTTGATAGATGCCATTAATGTACCTCTTGAAGACTTGCAAAAGAAACCTACCGGAAAGACTCAAGTAGAAAGGTAGCTTCAAAGGAAAGGATGCTTGGGCTGAGATTGGATATATTAAGAAAGAGGAGATATAATAAGGTGGCGAGCTGGTAGAAACGTTAGCACACCGGGCGAAATGCTTAGCGGTATTTCGTCTGCTGTTACGTTCTGAGTTCAAATTCCGCTGAGGTCGACTTTGCCTTTCATCTTTTCAGAGTCGATTAAATAAGTACCAGTTACGCACTAGGGTCGATATAATCGACTTAATCCGTTTGTATGTCCTTGTTTGTCCCCTCTGTGTTTAGCCCCTTGTCGGTAGTAAAGAAATAGGTATTACGTCAGCTGTTACGTTCTGAGTTCAAATTCTGCCGAGGTCGACTTTGCCTTTTATCCTTTAGGGGTCGATTAAATAAGTACCATTTACGCATGGGGTACATATAATCGACTTAATCCGTTTGTCTGTCCTTGTTTGTTCCTTCTATGTTTAGCCCCTTGTAGGCAATAAAGAAAATAAGGAAGAGGAGAGTACGAATGTTTTACCTAAATATTGCACACATATTCTTTAACGGTAAAATAGTTTCGGTATTCTTAATGTTTGGATGCATGCAATTCATTCGAAAATGACTTGCCAGTACCGTGTGTAAACATGCAGCCAATAGTGTTTTTTGTTTCTTTTGTTTATTACAGGTAGCATTTTTTTACTTGTACGGTTTAATGATTGTCGTAAAAACGTAATGGAAGATGACAGTTTCGTAAAAAATATTCTTATATTATTACATCATGGGTGCAGGAAAAGCATTGCAGCTACGTAGGTTCAAGTTTAGTCCTACTACAGAGTTGCATTTTCGACAGGCGTCTTCTACTGTAACATTGCGTCGACCAAAGTTTTGTGAATGAATTTGGTACGTGAAAACTACGCAATGTCATCGTGCACACGCACACACACACACATACACACGCGCGCGCACACATATATGCATGTATTGTTTGCATTTTATAATGGAAACAGTTTTACATTAACCTGAAGGATTACTCAAGGTATTTGACAGAATATAAATTTATTATTTTTTAACAATAATAGTATTGAGAGTGATTTCGAAGATAAAATCAGCTGAGCCATCAACAGATTGTCATATCTGATACACACACATATACACACGTGTGTGTGTGTGTGTATATATATATATATATATATATATATGAGGGTAGAAATTGATATTAATCAATTAAAACCACTGGCTTAGCATATCTAAAAAATCTGAAGATTAAAAATTATATTACACACAAATTATGAGGAATGACCACCAAAGTGGATTCCTAATATTCTAAAGATAGACGTCAAATTGCCTTGCCACGTCTATCTCTAGCATATTAGGAATCCACTTTGGTGGTCATTCTTCTTAATTTGTATATACATATATATGAGGGAGAGAGAGAGAGAGAGAGAGAGAGAGAGAGAGGGCGGGAGAGAGACTGACAGACAGAAAGATTGCCGCAGCATCTGGTAAAAGCTTGACAAAAATAATCAGTGCAATTTTCATCGTCAGATGCAGAGAAACTGAACACAGACAGCAAGCCAGCAGACCAACGTTTCCCCAACACCGCCTCTTCACCACTCGCGACTCGTGATTAATTTAGCAAAGATAGAAAAGTTTAAATTGACCTGAGCTGAGCTGAAATGGATTTGAAATTGGAGCATAAAGAGCTGATAAGAACTCTGCAAGTCGTTATCTTCGAAGCTCTAACAGCTCCGCCTATTGACCCGGTTGGATCTTTCGATTAAAAACCTTTGTTCTACACTATTTCTTTATACAGGAGGAAATCATACAAAATTAAATGTGTAAAACCTAGCAATTATTGGAATCCTCTAAGCAATTTATATGATTCCTGGTCGCTTTTACAAGTTTTTCCGTTTATTTTGTTACCGTTTGTTTGAAATTAAGAAAATATATTCAGAATATATAACATCAGTAAATTACATTGAAACTCCAGTGAAATTAAGAACCTCGTTATTTGATGGCTCCCTTGATCTAGATATTTATAACAGACATATGAAAGTAATGCGGGTGAGGGTGAGTTGGTTGTACTTCTATAAGGGGGTTTGTTGAAACATTCTCTATTTCTCTGTGTACATGTAAACACACGCTACACACACACACACGCACATATATATGTGTGTGTGTGTGTGTGTGTGTGTGTGTGTGTGTGTGTGTGTGTGTGTGTGTGTGTGTGTGTATGTATGTGATGTATGATATATACGTGTATGCGCGGGCTTATCTAGCTGAACCAGACAGTCAGAAACAATAAAAACAATACATTATTATATACATTTACACACACACGCACGCATACACACACGTACACATGCACACACTCACGCACATGTTCTCACACACACAAACATACATACATACATATATAAGTGTGTGTGTATGTATGTATACACATATACATGCATGCATACATACATACATACATGGACACACACACACACACAGATATATATATAAGGATCTAATTACAGACCAAATCCTGTTGATTTACTATTCCTTTGATTTCTTCTTCTTTTTCTTCTTCATCTTCTTCTTCTTCTGCTTCTTCTATTATTTTCTTAACGTTTTATAGCTTTCTCATTCCAGGGCGGTATATAGATATTACTGATTTAATGATTTTATTTTAGTTTTCCATTATTTATTTTCCCCATCCCCACCCCCGAATTGCTATACATAAAATTCGCTTTTGAAACATTTTAACTTCGTATCTATGTTACATCCCAGGAGGAAAATTCCAAATATTGTTCTCGATTTGTAAACTATATATACATACATATATATATATTATATATATATATATATATATATATATATTATATATATATATATAATATATATATATATACATAAATACATATATATATATACATATATATATATTTCTTTACTACCCACAAGGGGCTAAACGTAGAGGGGACAAACAGAGACAGACAAAGGGATTAAGTCGATTATATCGACCTCAGTACGCAACTGGTACTTTATTTATCGTCCCCGAAAGGGATGAAAGGCAAAGTCGACCTCGGCGTAATTTGAACTCAGAATGTAACGACAGACGAAATACCGCTAAGCGTTTCGCCCGGCGCGCTAACGTTTCTGCCACCTCGCCGCCTTTAATATATATATATAATATATATATATATATATATATATATTCGCATAATCACCGAACATGGAGTTTAACTACGCTCTATCTATAGCAGTTATTCAGCATTACCTGATATCGTTGGGTCTAAATGATACCATTATCCTTTCATAACCTCTCTCTCCCTTCCTCCCCCCCTCTCTCCCCCCCTCTCTCTCTCTGTATATATATATACATATATATATATATATATATATATATATATATATTCTTTTATTCTTTTACATGTTTCAATCATTTGACTGCGACCACGCTGGAGGACCACCCTTTAATCGAACAAATCGACCCCAAGACTTATTCTTTGTAAGCCTAGTACTTATTCTATTGTTCATTTTTTTGCCGAACCACTGAGAACCACTAAGTAAACACACCAATAACGGCTGTCGAGCGATGGTGGAGGGGGACAAACACAGACACACAAACATGCACACACACAAACACGCAGATACATACACACACGTGTATATATATATATATATATATATATATATATATTATATATATATATATACACGACGGGCTTCTTTCAGTTTCCGTCCATCAAATCCACTTACAAGACTTAAGTCAGCCCGAGGCTACAGTAGAAGGCACTTGCCCAAGATGGCACGCTGTAGGACTGTACCAGGGCCCATGTGGTCGGTAAGCAAGCTACTTTATTTCATAAAAAGTGTCATATAGACAGTACAAAGATTGTGTAGCTTTGCGGGCTGGACAAACACATTAATGAATGAAAATGAAATAAAATGAATAAATGAGAGACGAAACTCAACACCCGCCGATTGGATTTTTCTCGAAAACATAGTTTCTTTCTTATAAATATCAATATGAGGTTTCAAACCTCTTACAAGAAGGAAGCACTAAAACCTCTTACGTAACATGTTTTGTTTTTTAAACACACAATTGAGGTTATAAACCACTACAAATAATACAATAAGATGAGCTTTCAAACCCTCTAACGAGGCTTTTTCACCTCCTCCTCGTTGATATATCCATCGATATATTCATCATTATCTTCAATGCCACTTGAGTTCCTGTATCCCGTCCATTTCCCATGCCTCACTCATGTAGGACACGTAAGTCGTGTAAGGGACACCCGGCCATATGCGACACTCCTCCCCAAATCCTTTAAGCCTTTCCCACAAGGGAAACCTTATGACCGCCACAGCTATCTGCGGAGGCCATTCGGGATCCCGTGTGAAAGGCATATCTACTGTCTCTTTATGTTCTTCTACTACTTTTTCCACTCCCGCCCTTGTAGAAAAAGATAATTAATTGATTATCTTTAAGGGTGGGGGGTCGTTTCTTCCAGCGTGGGTGGTACAACTTCGGGACATGCATACAGCACATCACCCCCACCCCCGGGAAATGACCTATTCTTCTTTCTTTTTTTCATTTC
>NC_043004.1:14284659-14342159 GCF_006345805.1 Octopus sinensis
CTATCCTTTCTACAATAGGGACAAAACCTGCAATTTTGATAAAAATGGGGTTAAATGATTAAATTCATCCTAGTGCACAACTGGAACTTCTTTCATCGACCCCGAGGGATGAAAGACAAAATCGACCTCGGTGGAGGTCAGAACGTAAAACAGGGGGAATACCGCTAAGCATCTTTCTTGGCGTGCTATCGATTCTGTCAGGTCGCAGCCTTACGTTAACTGATAATTTTAACAACAGTATCTGTTTAGAAAAAAAAAACGACTTTATATCAGCTGAACGGCGTGGGTATTCGACGGTTACGGTTAACAAATAATGCCTTGCAAGAAATGTTTACCATCAAAATAAAATTTTAAAAACCCAGCTCATATACACATATACATGATTATATTAGCATATAGCTACAGCAGATTTTTCTGCTTTCTTTACGTATGTTCCCAGTAGAAGCGAATGTAAATTAACCGAATTTGGTACAAATTTATGACTTACAGTATTTATTTAGTTCTGTCGCAGCAGTAATGTTGTTTGGATTCCTGGCAATAATTTATGCTAAATTCGCTCGCTTTAATGACTCAGTGGTAGGGCATAGAGGCGATGAGGAACGACAACATATAGTTTTTATTAGCAGTTGATGATGACATGTGTCAGCAAACTTAAAAGAGCGACCTATTAATTCACAATCATACATTATTTCTTAGTTTTCGGTTGCAATAGATGCCCAGACCGTTCTCGTAATTTGTACTTTCATTAGAGTATAAGTTTACATCTTACTTGATGTCATATAGATGAAACACATGTGGAGCCACCTTCAAGTGGTTAGGGCAGCGGACTTGCGGTCGTAGGATCGCGGTTTCGATTCCCAAAGTGTTTATTAAGCGAAAACTCCTAAAGTTCCACGAGGCTCCTGCAGGGGGTAGTGGCGAACCCTGCGGTACTCTTTCACCACAACTATCTCTCACTGTTTCTGTTGTACCGGTATTTCAAAGGGCCAGCCTTGTCACATCCTGAGAACTAGGGTACACGTGACTGTGGAGTGCTCAGTCACCTGCACGTTAATTTCGCGAGCAGGCTGTTCCGTTGATCAGATCAACTGGAAACATCATCGTCGTAACCGATGGAGTGCCACGTTCAGATGAAAAAAAAAATAAATTTTTTTTAAATAAAACAAAGCAACATGAATAATGGAGAGAGAATATCAAGAATGGGCAGCCGTGTATATTCTTATCTAATTTATTTGCGAATCAGGAATCTAAAAGTTTCTGACATTGGCAAAAAGGTACAAATTTAGAGGAAAGTGAAAAGAGTGTTTCAAATTTTGGCTCAAGGTCAGCAGTTTCGGGGTCGGAGCTGAATCAATTACACTGACCCCAAAGCTCAACTAGTACTTATTTTGTCGACCCCAGAAGGATAAAAGGCCTCGGCAGAATTTGAACTCAGAACATGCAGGCGGACGAAATGGCACTAAGCATTTTGCCCGGCATGCTAACGATTCTGCCAGCTCACTGTAGTCTTTGTTTGATGTTTTCTTGATTTCAGAGGCCAGCAATTTCGGGTGAGGGAATAAATCAATTATATCGACTCTAGTATTCAATTGATACTTATTTTATCGACTCCGAAATGGTGAAAGGCAAAGCCGACTCCGGCGGAATTTCAGCTCAGAACGTAAAGTCGGATTAAATCCCGGTAAGCATTTTATCCGGTAGTCAAGTAGTGATGGGGAAACAAACAAACACACACACAAATATATATATATCAGGACGCCATGATAGATCGTTAGCTCCTACACGCATTTTTTCTCTTCTTGTTTCTCTCCTCGTTTTTTTTCTGTCGAAGAGCGTAGGCTCGAAACGTAAAAGACTTTTTCTATTTCTATTCCTGAGCGCTATACTAATACATTTGTTTGTTTGTACTCCCCCTGCCTTCGTCTTTTGTTTATTTTCGTAAACTTTCCCGTTTATATATATATATAGATAAAATATATATATATATATATATATATATATATATATATATATATATATATATATATATATAGGGGGAAGCTTTATAAAAATAGACAAAAGACGAAGGCAGGTGGAAAACAACACCAATTGTATTAGTATGGCGCTCAGGAAATATAAATAAAACAAGTCTTTAACGTTTCGAGCCTACGCTCTTCAACAGAAAGATACACAGAGAAAAAAACACAGAAAGAAAGAGAGAAAAAAATGCGTGCAGTAGCTAACGAATCAACATGGCGATCTGATTTCGGCCAGAAGTCAAAGATCAAACATGAGACGCGAGAGCGAAATTAGGGGAGATAATAGGGATGAATGACCTACTCCAACATAAGGGTGTGTGTGTGTGTGTGTATGAGAGAGTATTAGTGCGTATGAGAGGTCTGGACGTGTGTATGTATAGGGTTGGTGTATGTATTAGTATGTATTAGTATGTATTAGTTGGTGTATGTATTAGTATGGCACATCATATATGATGTGATGTGTAAAGTCGTGTGGTGTAGTGTGGGAGAGAAGGGAAGAGGGGGGGAGAAGAGGAGGAGGGGAGGGTGAGAAGGGGGAGGGGAAGGGGAGAAGAGGGGGAGGGGAGGAGGAGATGAGGGGCAGAAGGAAGGGGGGAGCAGGGGAGGAGGAAGGAGGAAAGAGGGAGAGGGGGAGAGGGGGAGAGAGAAGGAGAGTGAGGGAGCAGAGGGAAGGGGAAGAGGGAAGGAGGGAGGGAGAAAGAGGGAAGAAGGGATGGGGAGTAGGGGTGAAAGGATGAAGGACTGAAGAGAAGTAGGGGTCGGGGAGGAAAAGTAGGTGAGGAGGGGGGAGAGTTGAGACCAAATGGCGTATAAGAGCGAAGAGAGAAGATTAATTCCTGTTCACGGCGCAAACGGGAATCCGGATGGCCTCTGTGTAAGGACAAACCGAACACAGACAGGTGTTGCAAGGAGTGACCGGTGGAGCGGAAATGGCGTGAGACCGGTGTGTCGTTCGCAAGGTGGATGTCACGAAGGTGTTCCGCGAACCGGTCAGCCAAGCGGCGTCCCGATGTACAAGGAATGGCAGAGAGAGCAAGAGACGCAATAGATAATATTGCTGGAGGTGCAGGTGAAGGACTTGATGATGCGATAGGGTCGATGATGGGTGCTAGTGAGGAGGGTGGTGTTGGAGAGGTAACGGCAAGTGC
Source organism: Octopus sinensis (assembly GCF_006345805.1). Lineage (NCBI taxonomy): Eukaryota > Metazoa > Mollusca > Cephalopoda > Octopoda > Octopodidae > Octopus > Octopus sinensis. The sequence continues at coordinate 14,287,826 of NC_043004.1, forward strand.
GGCAACGTGGGCGGGAGCAGGGGAACGAGCCGGGTTGGGAGGTAGGGTCAGGGAAGGAGCTATGGACCAAAAGGTCTCGAAGGTTGTATATGTATATATATATATATATATATATATATATGTATAAGGGTGAAAAGGAACACACGAGTTGATATATATGAAAAAAGAAGTAAAAAATAGAAAATGCTAAAATAATTTTATAGTGAACATTTCAGTACCGGTTTCGGTCATTTTGAGACCTTTTCAACTGTAACGATTAAATAATTAATTTAGAAAAATTAGAAGAAAAGTTTTTTTAAAAGAATATTTCTATAGTAGTGTTCAGATTTAAGTGGCATTCTGCCTTTCTCTGACTCCCTTGTTTGCACTTGTGTGTTCGAGGTAGTTGTGAGCTCTTGGTAGGGTAGTAGAGAGAAGGCTGGTGAGGAAAGGGGGGTGGGAGAATCTGGGAGTGCCCTGATGGTCGTATTTTGAATGGTCAGTGGCGGCTGGCAGTCTCAGTTCAATTCAGGAGAATATTTATATTGACAGGCTTCTTTATAGAATTAGCGTAGGTGTTATACTAAAAAACATATTAGTGACAAACTTAAGGGGTAGGGGGGGGAGAGAAGAAGAAGAAGAAGAAGAAAAGAAGAAGAAGAGAAGGAGAAGGAGAAGATGACGATGATGGTGATGGTGGTGATGATTATGACGACGATGATGATGATAACGATGATGATGAAGAAGAAGAGAAGAAGAAGGAGGAGAAGGAGAAGATGGTGGTGATGATGGTGGCGATGATGATGATGCCGATGATGATGATAACGATGATGAAGAAGAAGAGGAAGAAGAAGAAGAAGAAAAAACAGAGAAGGGAGAATATGAATGTAAATATAGCTATGAAGGGGCTGATTAGTAATGGATTCTATTGAGTGTAGTATTTGTGTGTGTGTATATATATTTTTCTTTTTCTAAAGTTGAGGTATATTAATTGTTTGTCGTAGACCCGTTAAGAAGTGGCTTGTATTTTGTAATAAAGAGATTTTCTTTACTTATTCGTTGTCTCGAGGTTGTATCGTCCCTAAATTGGTAGAGGGGGAAAATTCTGAAATACGACCATCAGGGCACTCCCAGATTCTCCCACCCCCCTTTCCTCACCAGCCTTCTCTCTACTACCCTACCAAGAGCTCACAACTACCTCGAACACACAAGTGCAAACAAGGGAGTCAGAGAAAGGCAGAATGCCACTTAAATCTGAACACTACTATAGAAATATTCTTTTAAAAAAACTTTTCTTCTAATTTTTCTAAATTTAATTATTTAATCGTTACAGTTGAAAAGGTCTCAAAATGACCGAAACCGGTACTGAAATGTTCACTATAAACTTATTTTAGCATTTTCTATTTTTTACTTGTTTTTTCATATATATATATATATATATATATATAAGAAAATAGTAAAGAGTGAAAAAACGAGAGAAGGCTTAAATGTTAAAAAATATATATATTTGCGTCAAAATGTCTGGAGAATATTGGAAAAATTTATTTCCCTCCTTAAAATGACATAATTTTATAATTTTTAAAGAAATACCGGTTTCGCAGTTAGCTCTTCAAATTTCTTGTGACTTAATGTTTATTTTTAATAACGTAATCCTGGTATTTTTGCTACGGAGAGTTCTAAATAAGGGAAAGTAGTGAGTGATTTCTTCCGGTGTAAGGGAGATAATCGCTTAAAAATTTTTTTTTCCTTTAGTTTAGTGAATTTCTCTGTATTATGAGTTCGGATAGTTGAGTCTGGGTTTGTACTTTTCAATGAAGAATGTTTCCTTATTTAGTCTAATTTGTGATGATGATCCGAAAGCACATTGGTAAAATGGAAAGATTAAAAATTGTGGTTGTAGTTGCTTTGCGCATTTCTCAATGTGTTCACTAAAAGGTATCATTCTATATTCTGGGAATGCAATCTGTTGTCGATGCAGTGTGCATCTACGTCTGAGTGATAGTCCCGTGGACCCCACGTAGTCTTGGTGGCAGCCCGAGCATTTAATGACATAAATTATGTTTTCAGAGGCACAAGTAAAGTTAGATTTGATCTTGAATTTCTGTCCCTCTTTAAAGAAGAATTCTGATCCTTCCAATAGGTTAGGACATGTTGCACAGTTCGATCTACCACATTTTTTTACTTTTGCATCCGTAATTTTAGAAGACAATTTTGCCTTTGTGAGAATCTTTTAAGTGATTTAGGCTGTTTGTAGCTTTTTATGATTTGGTGTATGTTTAGAATTTCCTTTAATTTGGGGTTTTTATGAAGTATTGGTAAATTCTGGGTGATGATGGTGAAAGCTTCTTTGTTTCTGGGGTTGTATGTAGATATGTAAGGTAGTATTTTCGGGGAAGGTGTGTTGTTGTGTTGAACTTTTCTTAAAGTTTCTATGTTGATTTCTGTTGCACGTCTGATCCCATCCTCTATGAGTTGGGTAATGTCTGTCAATGAAGGTGTTTTTGAGTTCTTGCAGTCTGAAGTTCCTGGTGTTTTGTTCTGACACTATTGTGCATATCCTTCTTGCAAGGTTGAAGGGGATGTTTGTTTTAGTGTGTCTTGGGTGGCATGAACTAAAAAGAAGGTATTGTTTTGCGATATATATATATGCATATATATATATATATATATATATATATATATATATATATATATATATATATATGTGTGTGTGTGTGTGTGTGCATATATATATACGACGGGCTTTTTCCAGTTTCCGTCTACTGAATCGACTCTCAAGGCTTTCGTCGGCCTGAGGCTATAGCAGAAGACTCTTACTCAAGTCGCCTCGCAGAGAGACTGAACACACTACTTCTAGGCTGGTATCTATTTAATCCAATTATAAAAGATAAATAAAGGAAAATGTGTGATGTATTTGAACTGATTTAAACTGATAAATTTTACATTTATCTCACTTAAACATGCATGTTCTTATAGAACAAACTATACAGCGGTGGATACCACGAGAGAACTTCTCATATTGGCTTTTGATGCAAAATGCACTTTTGTTTATATTATCAATATGAGAGTTTCTCTCGCGGTATCTACCCCAGCATAGTTTGTTCTAAAAGAACATCCACGGTTAAGTGGAGGATAAATATTATACCTCGGTATTAATACCGTCTCTGTCGCAAATATATAAATTTTACATGGTTTCATTACGATGCCCGACCGATACTCGCCAAATAATATAAGTGATAATTAGTAAATGTACAATGTGTACAAATCTATGTGCGCAATATTGAGGGGTGGGGCAAATGAATTGCATCAAACTCAATGATAGCCCGGTTCTTATTTGATCGACCCCGAAATGTCAAAAGGTAATGTGCACCTCGGCGGGATTTGAACTCATAACTCAAAAAGTGGAAGAAATGCCGCTAAACATTTCCTCCTACCGATCCTGCGAGGTAAGAATTCTTTCTAGCATCAGCAGGGTAGTGATAATCATTTCTGGTATAAATATTGGGTTGTCCGGAAAGTCCGTGCCGATTCTTAAAGCAAAGTAAAATGTCAATAAATATTGCCATTACATTTTTAATCAACCAAATATGAACCATTTTGCTGCACAATGCGTCTCCAGCTTTCCTTTAACTAGAAAATACCCTCTTCCTAGAATTGAGGTGGTTTCATGGCAGAGAATTCATCAAGGTATCTTTTTTTGTCATGCAAGGAATTGAAATTTTTATCATTAAGACTATTCTGCAGAGACCTCAAGAAGCAGAAATCCGAAGGAGCAATATCTGGTGAATATGGAGTGTGGGATAACACATCCCAGCCGATATGCAGCAATTTTTGTCTGCTTACAAAGCATCAAGTGCCGAAAATGAACTTTCTTATCTTCCATTTTAAAAGGTTACAGAATTAACACAGGTTATAGGAACATAAACCTTCTTCCATGGAAAGATAGCTTAAACTGTTCTCTAAATGGAGGTGTAGTCAAATCCTATTTTATGGACTCAACCATGTTCTGAAATAAGTCGAAAGGTAAGCTACTATAAATCGTCACGAACTTTCCGGATAACCCAATAGAAAGCCACAAATACGGGTGCTTTACATAAACAAGAACAGTAATCATTTCTATATTTGGAATTGATCCTAATAATGAATAGTGTACTTCATCGACCCCGGATATACGAATGAAAAATTTGAATGTGAGGAGATTTGAACACAAAGCGTAAACAACCACGACAAAAACCTTAAGTCATTCCCTCTAACATTCTCAGATTCTCCGAGTATACTGCCAAAATAATAACCATATTCCTTTTTTACTATAGGCATAAGGACTGAAAAATTGGTGGGTAGGTTGTCGTAGATTACATCGACTCGAATTCCTGAATGGTACTTATTTAGCTGGGCCCGAAAAATGAAACGCAAAATCGAACTCGGCTGAATTTCAATCCAGGTCTTAAAGCAAATGTAATGTTACTGAGCAATTTGTCCGGCGTGCTAACGACTCTGCCCAATGCCAACTTTAATTTCATATTTTTGTACAACCCAGCAATTTTAAGAGAGGAGTTTAATCGATTATATCAATTCCTATGATAAATTAGGTTTTTAAAAGATGAAAGGCATTGTTGTATGTATATTTATTCATATCATCCCCTAACCGTTCATCGGTTAGTTGCGGTTTAATAATTGACAAGACGCCCATCACTATTACACAGGGATAGGAACAAATAGACATGAAGCCCATAGGTCCAACTTCTCTGCTCTTTTTTAAGTTCTGTACTGATGAGTACTTTGATATTTTCAAATCTTTGAAATGAATTTGTATCTATGTATAAAACGATCGCATGCATGAAGAAAGTTCTTACAAATTTATAATGTCTTACCTCCACTATTTTTGACAAATATGATTAGATTTTACAAAATCTATAACTTAATCATAGATTAACTTAATCATACACTTTATATATATATATATAATATATATATATATATAATATATATATATATTTATAAATATGTGTGTGTGTATCTTTGTCAGTATACATGTATGTACGTATATATATATTCTCTATAAATACATGTGTATGTGTGTAAGAGAGAAACTTAGAGAGAGACTGACAGACAGAGAAAAGAGAGAGCAATGTGTCTATGTTAATGTGTGAGTATATGTTGTTTAAGTCCGTACGCTTCAGTGTATTTAAAATACAGATCTGATTTTATGAACAGATGCATATGTCTGTTTGTTTACATAGGTACTAGTTCTATTAATGCTTAAACACATGAAGTCTAAGCACAGATTTTTCAATGGCATTACGAAGAAATGAACAAAAACAAAATTTAAGCAACAACATATATTGTGCAACATATGTTCACTCAGCATGTACTGCTTTTCACTCTACATTAGATTTGCATAATAATCTATTACGTATCAGGAAAGCGTACACTTCAAGATTGAATAAGACAGAGAATTAAAGAAAATACATATTAAATTTGAATAGAAAAAAAAACAGTCTAATGAACAGTTGTTTTATTTGAAGGTATTTGGGCAGTCATTTACAACGACTAATTCAATATTATTTTGAAAGAACTTATGTTTGCCATCGCCAGGAAAATAATTTGTGTAATTTTATTTTGTGTAAACAACTGTGGAACTCGTGTGGATTTGATTGTTTTATGAAGATGTTTTTCAGTCTCTCTCTAACTTACATCTGGCTAGAATATACTTCAGCAAAAACATTGGAAACACCATGTATTTATAACGGATAAACATCATGATGAATTAGTAATTAAAGGAAGAAATATTGTAGAAACCATCTGCATCAGCTAATTTAGCATAAAAATAAAATGAAATAAATTGATAAAAGAATAAAGTACGGTTTCTTAGTCGATTTGCAGAACAACAAAATTATTTACCAGTTCTTGACATAACACAGTCAAAGATAATGTATGTTTATTCGTGACATGAGAGATTTCCCTAGATTGTATACTCTATCTATCTATCTATCTATCTATCTATCTATCTATCTATCTATCTATCTATCTATCTATCTATCTATCTATCTATCTATCTATCTATCTATCTATCTATCCATCCATCCATCCATCCATCCATCTATCTATCTATCTATCAATCTATCTATCTACCTACCTACCCACCTATCTATCTATCTATCTATCTATCTATCTATCTATCTATCTATCTATCTATCTATCTATCTATCTATCTATCTATCTATCTATCTATCTATCTATCTATCTATCTATCTATCTATCTATCCATCCATCCATCCATCCATCCATCTATCTATCTATCTATCAATCTATCTATCTACCTACCTACCCACCTATCTATCTATCTATCTATCTATCTATCTATCTATCTATCTATCTATCTATCTATCTATCTATCTATTATCTATCTATCTATCTATCTATCTATCTATCTATCTATCTATCTATCTATCTATCTATCTATCTATATACCTGTCTATCTATCAATCAATCTATCTATCTATCTATCTATAATTACATACTCATGTCAGTGTCCGAGTACCTTGTTGTTAAATAGCATCGTATCTTTCATATATTTTATCTTTTACTCGTTCCAGTCACTGGTCTGCGGTGATGTTGAACCACAGTTTCATTGGGTAATATCAATCAAATCGTATCCAATACTTATTGCTAAATTTAACATCTTTACGTTTCCTAATTCCACCGCATCCACACTAAATCTATTTATTCCCCATTCCTCCATCTCTGTAGCCTCTGTAACCCATAACTATTATATTTAGACCTCGACAGTTTATCCAAGCGATACTCTTTCCCATCGTTATTCACGCTGATTTTTCTCTACTCGTTCCTTTATCTGTTATTACATCCTGGTCTGTAACCCAATATATCTCATCCTTTTTCTCCTCATATAACACCCGCCACTTTGCCCTTGCAACAGATTATCTTTTGCCTCTTCCACCACCTAAAATCTGTCCCTGCAATCTGCAGAATTTTATTATCATACAAATTGGTAAGAACCATAGGAAGGCCAGATTTTTATACAGCTTGGATCGTTATATCATTGACAAATCTCGTAGCTGAGAACCAGCTTGCATAGTTTGTAGGAAACCATAGGTCCATTGCTTGACTGAACATTGTATGCGGATAATGAATTCTCGTTCATAAGAAATTCGACGACGAGGTAGGTTCGTTGACGCTGCATCAAAGAAACCAAAGAACAAAAGAAAAACGGAGAAAGAGGAAACGCCCACAACACCAGAGCTGAAGACACCTCCAAAAGGAAGGGGGCGCCACATCGAAAACGGTTGAGGAGTAGGGGTCGAAACCGGACATGGTTCCTCCCGAGGATGTCTCTATCCACTGGATCCTATAAAGGAGCTGTTGAGGTAGCGAACCACGAAACGTGGTTGTAATTCCTCAAATACTGACTGCAAGGAAAGACTTCCTGACAACCCAGAAAGTGGGATGGCAAAGCGGAGACACGCTTGACAGTACGACAGTGCAAAAAGCCTCAAGTGGGCTTGCAGCCCGATCCGGGGTAAAGTTGCAATAAGTAAACATGATAAACCATGCCCCCATGATCCCGGAGCACGAGGAGAGAATAAAGGATCAAACAGGAATAGAAAAAGGAATGGACCCGGACCCGAAATGGACAACTAGAAAGGAAGCAATAAAGGAAGGGTAGATAAGGAATTCAGCTTCTGCTGAAAGGTGTTTTCTAGTTACATCGGGCTTAGAATTCACCAAGGGAAGGTGCATCAAAAGAAAGTGGTTCAACGTCGCGGCTTGAAAAACCAGAAGACGTGTGGCCAGAACCTCCTGGAAAGAAACCATAGCGAGTGTCATTCCACAGTTGAAACTGAACAACCAAGAAAAGAGATAGGCGTGAAGAAGCCAAAGATTAAGTGGCCGGAGGCAAATGTTGCAGTGAGCTATAAGAAATTCGACGACGAGGTTAATTCGTTGACGCTGCATCGAAGAAACCAAAGAATACATGAAACAAATGAAAGAAGAAAGGCATTCAACACCAAAACTGAAGACACCTCCGAAAGGGGGTGGGCGCCACGTCGAAAATGGTAGAGGATTAGGGAACGAAACCAGACGTGGCTCCTTCTGATGATGTCTTTATTCACTGGATCCTATAAAGGAGCTGTTGCAGTAGCGAACCACGAAACGTGGTTAGAATTCCTCAGTGGAATTGATTTAGTCAGTAAATACCTAAGTGACAATTGTGTAAAGCTAGAACTTTCTAAAAAGAAATCAATAATTTAATATGCGCCTAATAATTACCATGTGAGAACCTAACAAATATACATGACCGCCCCTGCAGTTTTATATCTTTATTAGAGAACAGCTGCTTCCTTAGAGGAAGACTTCAAATGTTTAAAAATGATGGAGAGCATAAACGTATATCTACATTTATACACGCATGCATACACATAGTTAACGTATTAATAGCAAAGCAACGGGCGGCTAATCAATCATTCTCTTTTCAAGTGTGTTTGAGTTAATATTTAAGTATGTCACAGTTCAAAAAAACTTATACAATATATACCAACGCATGTTTATAATTACACCCTCAATAAACTAAAGCCACAAAATTGCAAAAGGACATCTATAAAAACTTCGATAGAGAAATACAATATACGTGTCACAAAACGTAAATCTATTATATCAAATCATATACCAACCTCATTAATATATAATGTGTAAAGGAAACAACAAACACATGGGAAGGTAGTGTTGCTTTCTATATGTTATTGTAGTGTAGGTCTTAGCCGACAAAATCTTCATCCACGCATTAGTAAAATTATCGCAGTTTATGCAGGGTTCGAATTTATGCAGGTGGCTGTCTATGCACAAAAGAGGGAATGAGGTTGTAGTGGTTAGAAGTTTTGTCATTTGTATTGCAGGGGCAAGCAGAATTGCATAGTTAATGAGTTTTTAAACATATCGTTTCCGTTTAAATCCTATAATTCCATACTATGAGGATATGTCTTCAGTTATATTTTCGTAATAACCAACATATGTAGACGCAAAAACGGTGACTCCCATCGGATGAATTAAGTCATTTATCAAGTTTTATTTTTACTTTTTCTATGTGGGACAAGGCTTAATCTATAAGTCCTTCGTCTGGACCTCTGTTCCAAGTATTTATACAATGTCTCCCATCTTAAGAAACCCTATTCCTTTTTCCTTTCATTCTTAGTGTTCCTGGAAAGCATTAGTGATGCGATTTGCCATCTTATTATTTAATCTTGCCTCCATCATAATATTTGAGAGCCCAGGAAAGAGGAAAATAGATATGTTACCGTGTCAGACGGTAAAGATTTTTTTAAAGAATGCAACTCACGGAGACTTGGTATTATCTAACAAGCTATTTTCAGTTTCATTCTTCTTCTTCTTCTTCTTCTTCTTCTTCTTCTTCTTCTTCTTCTTCTTCTTCTTTTTCTTCCACTTCTTCTTCTTCTTCTTCTTCTTCTTCTCCCTCTCCTTCTTCTTCTTCTTCTTCTTCTTCTTCCTCTCCTTCTTCTTCTTCTTCTTCTTCTTCTTCTACTTCTCCTCCTCCTCCTCATTCTTCTTCTTCTTCTTCTTCTTCTCTTCTCTTCTTCTTCTTCTTCTTCTTCTTCTTCTTCTTCTACTTCTCCTCCTCCTCCTCCTCATTCTTCTTCTTCTTCTTCTTCTTCTTCTTCTTCTTCTCTTCTACTTCTCCTCCTCCTCCTCCTCCTCATTCTTCTTCTTCTTCTTCTTCTTCTTCTCCTTCCTCTTCTTGTTCTTGTTCTTGTTCTTGTTCTTCTTGTTCTTCTTCTTGTTCTTCTTCTTGTTCTTCTTCTTCTTCTACTTCTCCTCCTCCTCCTCATTCTTCTTCTTGTTCTTCTTCTTCTTGTTCTTGTTCTTCTTATTCTTATTCTTCTTCACACCGCCTCCTCTCCTCAGATCAAATGAAAACATTGAGTAAAATAATAACGACAGCGAATTTCATTTCCCTCTCATATCAGGAATTTTAATGAAATTGCGTATTAATATTTTATTTTTCAAAAAAAGAATTTTCTCTAATCAATGTTTCAAATGTAGAATTTTGTGTTGCATCTTTTGATAATAAAATAAGACAGAAAGAGAAAGAGAGATGAAAGTGAGAGAATATTTATGTTGATTTATTTTATAGTTAACATCACCTTGTATGTTCTGATGAGATAAAATAATGTCGCATAGAAACATGTCAGGACGTCTTTTAGCGATTTTAATATCCTTAGCAAATTCCATAAATGTTAGAAGGCAATATTTTCCTCTAACTATAATTCTCGGACTTCATTAATTTTTTAAGGCATCATTTATTCATGTAGGTTACGGAAACCTTTAAAACAAAAACCATTTTCCTAAAATTGAAAATTTATTATTATAAGTCAGTTAATCGAATGTTAGATAAGGTTTAATACGTATGCTTCAAAAACGGAATTTAATTTCACGAAAGGCGATATCTAAATTGTAAGTCAGCAATAAAAAGCTATGCTATCAGTGATCTATGAAATTGATATATTAATGAGCTTCTTATCTTCGTGGAGAGATATTAAAACAAAATCAGAATTGAAGTCTAGAAACATAAATTCATTATTAATGTTTGTGACGAGAAGGCATTCCCCACTGTTCTATAATGATGGTGTGTCTGATTTCAAATAATTGCATTATTATGGATTTTAATTAGATGTTATAAAGAAATTCCCCGATTGAAACCGTTCACGGAAGCATGTTCGGAATTGATTGATACTAACCGACAAAAGACATAACATGAAAGAAGCCTGATTCAGGGATAATAGATTAAAAAAAAATACGATTTACAAAATAATGCAACTAAATTCAAATACGCATTTTTAATACCATTTGCATGACAAAATTGAATTAAGGAACATACTTCATTTTATTTTGCTCAATCTCTCTCTCCCTCTCTCTTTGAGTTCTTCCTTATTTTCTCTAAGTATATCTCTCACTTTCTCGCCTTTCTAGTGTTTCAGTGTTGAAAACACACATTCGTGAGCATGCATAGACAATGATATGGCTTTATCTTGGTTTTGAGCATGTAGTTATTGGCTGTCCAGAAAGAAAAATCCCTTATGTATAGAAACAATCTGAACCTGACTTGTATGAATTTTTCTATTGAAATTTCGTTTTCTTTAACGATAAAAGTATTTGTAATAACGGCAAACTTTTCATCAAAACGTCGTTCACTGATCCTCACGGATATGTGGCTGTCATTGTATTACCGTTTGCATTTGCAAACATGTAGCATATGAATGAGTTGAGTAACACATAGAATTTAGCTGATACATACATGCTTGTTATAAAAGAAACAATACTTAAAATTAATGAAAACCAATTACATTCATTTCTTAATATTGTGTGCCAGCATCAACTTTATATTAAAAATGGATATATTATTGAATTTTTCTCGAAATATTAAGCAAAGCTCACACCACATATCATTATATAATACTGTGGCATTTATTAGTACGTTTTGTTGTGAAAGCAGAAGAGATATGACTCTCTCGGGCTGAGCTCCTTTTCCAAGTGTAGAGACGTCTACATGTTGGTTCGGACGTGAATCATGATGTTGAAGGAAGAAAAGGCTAAGATTGTGTACAGCGTCTGGTTAGAGTTGATATAGATAGTGGATATAAATTAGGAACATGATACCCCAAAGGATTAGTCGTTGTCGGGATTGTTTGTCGTGTATGTGTTTCTGTCAGTCAAAATGAAGGTGCATGACAGAGCGCATCTATAGGCATCTGTAAATCGGTTGAGGAAGAAGTGGAGATTAGAAATAAGCGATGATTGAAGTTATAAAGGACGTACCTATTTGAAAATATGCTTTGCAATCAAAGCGCCATTCGTAGATTCTCTTATATTCTCTTTATTTAGGTGTCAGTGAGAGCGGCCAAAGGATTTTGAAAGAATAAGCGATGGCTTAGCACCACATTAGATAAATATTTAATAGTTGTTCTCTGGTACTGTCGGCCAAACTTCAACTAGTTCCAGCAATGTATAACATGTTACAATGGTAACTTTTAATGCAGAATAAAATGTGCTGGGAGATATACATAAAGGCGTTGGTAACTTAAATGATAAGTTCAAACATGCATCGAGTTGTGATGCTGGAAATTAAAGGAGAGATGAAAAAATAGTAATAGGTAGTTGTTTTTTTGTTAGCTAGGACGATAAGTGAAATCATCGGTAACATCTACATCTACTGTTTTGACATCAATATTCCAATATGGAGCGATATGTCTCCCTCTAGCGCATGTACATGTTAAGAGACTTACCGTATACGGAACACCCTAATATTTTGGGCTTCAAATTTTGAAAAGTGGTTTTGTAAGGGATTATAATAATATCCATGTATAAGAAAGTCCCAAATATTTGGCAAAAACGGATTCCTTATACACGTTAAAATACAGTAATTTCCTGCCAACGCTTAAATCATGTAACACTACTCAGATTAATGCGATCAAACATGTTCTTGAGCAAATCATTCTATTTTGTAGTAGGACATACGCGCGCACACACACGTTTACACAAACATGCGCACTTTAGGTGTAATATTACAAATGTAATATAGGGAAATTAAAATATTCAATTACTTCTTAATATACTTGAAATAAGATGTTAAGACGCCAAAATTCTACTAATATAGGCTAACTCATAATATGTAGCACAAATTGAATTCGTCTTGCAGTGGATGTGTCTTTGAAGAAAACCGCATGAAAGCAGTGGACAGCATTTGATGTAATCAGGTTATTTCACTTAATCATATTATCTCCGTTGGCTAGACAACAAAGTTTATATATATATATATATATATATATATATATATATATATATATATATATATATATATATATATATTGGGTTTAGGAATAATCCATGAGAGTTTTTTCTTTCAAATTTATTTTAATAAAAAAAAAACTACAACAAATTAATCTAAAATATATCTCTCTGTTATTGTTCAATCTCATCGTTCAATAAGATTTTCGATAAATTGGCGATATAATTCTCCTGCTCTTGATTCAAAGATTTCGTCTAACCAAGCCCTCAATTCCACGATATTTTTGAACGATACAGCACGAGAGCGTTCGAAAGCAGTCGGAAGAGATGAAAATCTGACGGCGCAAAGTCTGGAGAGTACGGAGGATGAGGCAGCACTTCCCATTCGAGTTCTCTAATCGCGGTTTTGGTCATATTGGCGATGTGAGGACGGACGTTTTCGTGTTGCAGAAGAACGCCATTTCACCAGTTCGGTCTTCTTGCTGGATTGCTTCGCTGAGTTGGTGCAGTTGTTGAACGTAGAGCTCCGCATTGAGCGTTTGGTTGTGCTCAAGCACTTTGTATGCCCTCCCAATCCCACCATACACACACCATGGTCTTTCGAGTGTGAAGCTCTTGTTCTCCTCGTGGAGTCGCTTGTTTGTCAGGGCTGGACCATTCTTTTCGCTGCTTCATATTGACGTGAAGGCACCATTTTTCATCACCAGTGACAATGCGATAAAGAAAACGTTATTTGTGACCATGAGTTGAGAGATGTCGAGCGAGCAAACTGGTGGAGATTGTGGAACATTGATTTTTCTTACTTTAATTTGGCTTTGGTCGAATTCTCTTTTTTTCTTTTTTCAATTCATTTATCTAATGTAATATTGTTACTCTTAAATAGTTTTCCTCTTTTCAAGGTTGCTTTGGTACATTCTTCTGGTGGTCTCGGTGTGTTCCAGTCTCTAGGATGATATACACGCTAGTTACATTATGCTTTGCATCGTTTTAACTTTCGTATCATACCACGCCAAACTTGCCCACATACCCCCTGGACGGAGACTGCCACAAGCTAACTCATTCACGGGTGAATGAAATGGAGCGACGTGAAATGAAGTGCTCGGCTCACGAACACAACGCCCCGCTTTTTTGGGTAACGAAATCAGGCCACATATCTTCAGAACACACATACATACATACATACATACATACATACATACATACATACATACATGCATACATACATACATACACACACACAGAGGCGCACACACACAAACCCCGCGCATGCACGCACACGCACACGCACATACATATATATATGTTTTATTCTTTTATTTGTTTCAGTCATTTAACTGCGGCCATGCTGGAGCACCATCTTTAGCCGAGAAAATCGACCCCAGGACTTATTCTTTGTAAGCCTAGTACTTATTCTATCGGTGTCGTTTGCCGAAACGCTGAGTTAAAATATATGTCGGTGTGTTTATGTGCTCCTTAGCCTAGAGGTTCGGCAAAAGTGACCGATAGAATAAGTACTAGGCTCACAAAAATAAGTCCTCGGGTCGATTTCTTCGACTATAGGCGGTGCTCCAGTATGGCCGCAGGGAAATGACTGAAACAAGTAACAATAAAAGAATAAAAGAAATCTAATCCAATATGTGTGTGTGTGTGTGTGCATGTGTGAGTGTGTGTGTGTGTGTGTGTGAGTTTGTGTGAATGTGGTAAGTGTGCATGCGTATTTTAAGAATGTTAAATTTCTATAGGCGTTCCAAATCTTTATGCAACAAGGAATGTATACAAATAGCTTGAATAATGAGGATAGTAACGGCTTTTTTTTTTATATAAATGAATCTGATAAAGGGAATAGTTACTGCTATATGACTTGTTCGTTATTATTGGATTATCTCTTTCGCTTCTTTCTGTTTAATCTCATACATACGTAGAAACTTAGGCATGTAAGCGTACGCACCCACACACACATACGCACATTTAATATATATATATATATATATATATATATATATATATATATATATATGTATAATCGAGCACAAACAGAATGATGGAAGAGTAAGAAATTAAAGACAGAAAATACAAGGGTTAGGAAAATATATGCCACATATGAAGAAATGGAAGATTTAACTTATCTCAGTTTTCTCTTTGTGAAGGAAAGAAAAGTAAAAGTGCTTAGAGAATAAGAGAAAAAAAATAGAAACAAATAATACCAAAATTTCGGTGTCTTTTTATATGCCGGTAGGTTTTAAACAGAAGCCGTGAAAACAAACGCTATATGACTGATCGCTAAATCCACAAGTTCTTTTATTCTCTCTCTGCTTATTTCTTCGTGTTTCTCTCTGTTGAAGAGCGTAGTCTCGAAACGTAAAAGACTTTCTAATTTTCCAAAGCGTCAAACTAATACACCTGCTTATTGTTTATACACCCGTCTTCGTCTTTTCTGTAAAATTTCAACTATATATATATACTTTTACTTTTTTTGTTGCAATCATTCAACTGCGGCCATCCTGGAGCAACGCCTTGCACATACATATGTGTGTGTGTGCAAGGCGTTGCTCCAGGATGGCCGCAGTTGAATGACTGCAACAAAAAAAAGTAAAAGAATATATATATAGTTGAAATTTTACAGAAAAGACGAAGAAGGGTGTATAAACAACAAACAGGTGTATTAGTTTGCCGCTTTGGAAAATTAGGAAGTCTTTTACGTTTCGAGCCTACGCTCTTCAACAGAGAGAAACACGAAGAAATAAGCAGAGAGAGAATAAAAGAACTTGTGGATTTAGCGATCAGTCATGGTGATATATATTTAAATGTGCACACAAACACACACACACACATATATATATAAAACCTTCTGTCTAACAGGTTAATGAACAAACCTGTATCCGACATATTGCAATATATATATATATACATGCACACACATACATATATATGTGTGTATATGTATATATATATAGTGTGTTTATATATGTATATATATATATATATATATATATATATATATATATATATATATGCATGCATATATATATATATATGTATATATATATTTTCAGTAAAAACAATTAAGATTCAAGTGAGTTCCAATGAATTCATTTGAATGCGGTACTTAACTTAGATGCACCAGAAATCTATATGGTATTAACCATAAAATAATGTGGGGTGATTATAAACAAGAAAAAAATCCATTCTTGTTGCTTTTTTCTTGTTTATATATATATATATATATATATAGGTTGTAGTGAGTGTAAATTGGGAAAGGAGGTAAGACCGAAGGAGAATGTATAGAGAGTAAGAAAGAAGAGGGAGCATCAGTGAACTTATAATTGTTGGTTTATTAGCACATATATTGTTACATATGTCATCCTTGGAGATGTTAAAAAATATGTTATAAAGTTATAGATATTTTGTCTGTGCATGATATTCATTCTCGTTAAATTAATACTACATTCATTTAAAAGTAAACTATATAACTTCATAAATACTTATATACATATGTGTACATATATAAATATATATATATATATATATATATATATATATATATTTATATATATATGATACATGCATGTTATATATATGTTATATATTTATGTATATATGTTTGTATGTGTGTGTGTGTTCATGTATAACGGTGTAGGCGTGTGAGCGTGTCTGTGAGTGCGTGTGAACATTCTTTTAGTTTGCTCATACAGAAATTCAGCCTGCTTTTACATCTTATAATTTAATAAGCAGAAACGCTAATAGAATTTTCTCTAATCTAGGTATATGTTCTTCTCTAATTTTTTTCTATCAATTCATAGTTAATTAATTCCTTGAAAAACTAACTTGGTTATTTTATTTAAATGATAAGCTATATATACATAATAAAGATTGAAATACGCTTGTAAATATGAATGTTTCTGAAAAGCTAGAGACCATCACATGTAAACTTCAATTAATTTGAAATAATTCGATTCGGAAAATGTCACGATCTTTCTGTATTAGGAATATTTTTTCATATATATATAACGCGAAAAGACGAAATTAAGAGGGAGTGGTGCTATAATTGAATCAAGTAATTTGAAAAATCTTTCATCATGACAATAAAAGAGAATAAAATAAATGGAATGTGAGTAAAATAACATCGACAATTTTACAAATATTTGATTAATAAGAAAAGACGACAAACAGCAAATGTAATGAAAATACATAACATCACGATCAGTGCAGAAAAATACAAATTTCCATGAGGCCTTATCTGCTCACGAATATCGAGTTCGTTTTAGGTTATATCATTACACTGATATTTTCTTAATACATTTACGAAGTTATAAATATCTCCAAATGAAATTGCAAAGTTAGTAATATATTAGAATAATCAAATTTCGGTTCATATCGTTTTGCACAAGTAAATGTATTCACAGGTGTTAATATCATATATGTCGTTATAAACACATGTACATTTAAGAAATTTCTTGTATAATCGCTAGAATGATGTCTAACGCATATGTGTTGTTTAAAATAATGTTAGAACATTTGCGGATAATAATTTCTGTCTGACAATAGGATATTACTTGCAACGTGGCAAAGTTTATAGGAACAAGATAAAATGTGTATATTTAATGTGTACAACATAAAATGCCTTGCGAACTACATATTTTGATTTATGTGTTTACATAAAGTCGGTATTACTAGCTTATATTTTTACAAAATACATCTATCTGCATATTTTTGGAATATTCTAGACGAATTTACATATTTCTCAGATAATTCACTATTAGTGCTCTAAGCAATCATTTGTGTAGCTGAATTAGATTTTCTCTAATTTCAATAACTGTATCTTTGTACACTTATATGAGGGTGTGTTTATCTGTCATCATAAGATAGTCTGTGGGTAGGATACTGGTCTAGAAACAAAATTATAATCGAGCGTGTTCGATTGTCAGCGAAGTGTCTGTCATGATAGACAATATATATAAAGATTAATAACTGGATCTCGAGTAGAGTAACAAGTTCCTCTTCAGAACTAAACCATACACGTGAGACACACACACACACACACACACACACACACACACATACACACACACATGCACACAAACACACATAACCACACACACACAGACAGACACATAAATTCACATAGACATAGTATTACTTTTACCTTTAATCTTTAAATTGTGTCAGTCATTAAACTGTGGCCATGCTACAACACCATCTTAAAGAATTTTTAGTTGAATGAATCCGCTCCTGTACTTTTGAAAGCCTAGTACTTATACTATCGATATCTCTTGCTGAACCGCTAAGCTACATGGACGTCAACAAGCCAACACCAGTTATCAAGCGGTGTATATAAACAAATGACAGGCTTCTTTCAGTTTCCAACCATCACATCTACTCACAAGGCTTTGCTCGGTCCGAGGGTATAATAGAAGGGGTCGTAGCTATACGATTGGGAAGCAACCTCTCACCACACACTCATGTCTGAGCCTATTTGCATTATCAGTGGTATAATCATAGACTTCAAAATTTTACTTGGCGCAGATATGAGTGAGTGATAAGAAGTTTGCTTCACAACCAGATGGTTTCGAGTTCAGACTCACAGTGTGGCACATTGAGAAAATGTCTTCTAGTATAGTCTCGGGCAGACCAAATCCTTGAGTGAATTTGGCAAACTGAAAGAATCCCTTCATATATATATACGTGTGTGTGTGTGAGTGTGTGTGTGTGTGTGTGTGTATAGGTATATATTTGCGTGCGTTTATCTTTGTGTCTGTGTTTTTCTTCCCACCAGCATCACTTGACAACCGATGTTGGTCTGTTTATGTTCCCGTAACTTAACGGTTCAGCAAACGAGACCGATAGAATAAGTACTAGGGTTACAAAGAATAAGTACTGGGGTCGATTTCCTCGACTAATAAACCCTTTTAAGGCGGTGCTGAAACAAGTAAAAGAATAAAGGCATCTATATAGACCAATATTTGGTATACTTATTATCTTTCAGTTTTTCTTTCAGTCTTTGGATTATGGCGATGCATAGAGATCAGCTTGAAGGATTTTTAGACGAATGAATCAATATGGGTACTTAATTTTCTTTTTAATCCTGGTACTTACTCAATCTATCGGTCATCCTGAACTGCTAACTTACGGAGGATTCAACAACCCAGTCCCAGTTGTCAAGCAGTGGTGGAGCGAACCGAAAATACACACACACGCACATATACACAGGCACATATACACATAAACACTTGGCGAGCTTCTTTCTGTTTCTGTCTACCAAATCCCCGAACTAGGGTCGGTCAGTAGCTTTTGTAGAAGATACCTGCTCAAGGTACCATGCAGTTGGAGAGAAACCGCAACCATGTGGTAATTGATGCTAAAGGAGGGTCAACCAGATATTAAAATTATTGTATATTGTGAAATATACCATAACCTACCATGTGTACGGGTTTCATTAACGTTGAGATAGCAGAACCCCAAACATTGGGATGGTCAAATACTTTTGTCCAAGGCTGTATATATAGTATATAATATATAATATACAATATATAATATATAATACATATACGTAAACGTCGAACTATGAAATGAGTGCTTAATACCGCTTTGTTGGATATATGGAATTAATTCACGAATAAAGAAAATATGTAATATGTACTGTTATGTCTGAGGAGAATCATTTTCTTTTTGAGCCTTATTATTTAACACACTCACCGGTAAAATTTCCACTTATTTCTTATTTTTATTTTCCTAAAATTTTCGCTGCGTCTTGCAACCTTTTCAAGAGTCTTGACACTGTCCCACAAAAACCCCCACAAAAAACGCAGTGTAAATAACGGACAGAGTCAAGACTATTGAAAAGGTTGCAAGACGCAGCGAAAATTTTAGGAAAATAAAAATAAGAAATAAGTGGAAATGTTACCGGTGAGTGTGTTAAATTATAAGGCACAAGAATAAAATGACTCTCCCCAGACACAACAGAATATGCTTCAACACACGAACTCGCATAAAGAATCTTGCAAACCAAATCCAAAAATGAAATGTAATATATATATATATATATATATATATATGTATAAGATAATAAAATTTTTAAATGAGTTGATTGTAATGAAGTGAATGTGAGGCAGTTTATTTACTGTGAAGTGAACCTCAGAGACAGCAGTATGAATTCACATAAGAAATTTACATTCTGAAGTAAAAAAAGAATTATACCAAAAAATGATACCAAATAAACAATTGATTATTTCGATCATACGACGATGCATATTCTAGATATACTCTAGACATGATTTGAATCTTCTGTTAGAAGTAAATTATAGTAAATTATCACCTCGATATAGTAGACAGAAGAAAGAATTTTATCAGGCAATATGTAATGATTACTTCCAACATCTGTTGAGAAATCTGTCTCCCTGGTTTACAAATGCAATATATTATATAAGCTATTATTGCTTTATTCAAATAAGATTATCCAAACATCTTGAAATGTCAAAGTATTCAAACTTTGAAAATTGTTATCGTGTGTGTTTTAAAAATGAAACGTGGCAGGTGAGTGGGAACCGAAGAAGTATTTGGAAAACTCACAGGAACGTTACAAATCATACAGCAACAGAAACATAGACATAATGACACGGGCATGCAACTAAATAACTATGTATTTAGAAAAGACTATGTTTTCAGACGAAGACAAAAACATAATGATGTTTTTCGTGTTTCACATACTGATAGGAAAAAGGAAATTAGGCAAAAAAATTATGATAGAACATTCAGAATAAGATTAAAACCTGAACTCAGATAGTAGAAAACAAAAACTGTGTATAACTTATTTAATGAGTTAGATATAAAATAAAACTTAAACATAATTATCTGAATGTTAGGGAATTGAAAAGTTTGACTGGAAACAATGTAATAAACTTCTTCGCGGCCATCCGAAAATACATTCATAGATTTGATATACTTAATATATACATACCAGTTATAGATGAGTGGTATGTATGCTAGTAGTAAATGAAAAATAATTCAAAAAGGCTACTACGATGTAACAGCTGTAGAACTAGAAAAATAATTACAAGTCAGATAGCTGATAAATCATAAAACAACATGAAAATTAGAATAAGTATAGAATATAAGCGTGAAAGCTAGTCTCAGTCTGATAAGTAAAACCTAAAGGGTGAGTAGAACAAATAAAAACAAAAACAAAAAATCATGATGAACCTTCAAGGTGGTACTCCAGCATGGCCACAGTCAAATGACTGAAACAAGTAAAGAAATACAAGATTATAAGTATTGAAATATGGAAACCAGATATGAGGCAAGAAGAAAGCAGCATGAAATTATTGACTTGTCATTAACATATCACAGTCGTGCCCCAGCATGGCCACAGCTCATTAGCTGAAACTGGAAAAATCAAATCGAAAAAAATCAAGTGTTTATCAATGAAATCAAGGAAATTAAGAGAGAGATGGAACTTGGAATGGAGAAGGACAGAGGGTGGACGACAATTATTCCTGCGGTAATTGATGAAAGCTGTACGACACCAAGCTGCTACCGAAGGGACTGAAATATACTGGGCTTGTGACAAGTATTCAAGGCTTTCAGAAACCTGCTACACTGTATTCAAGAGGAGAAAACCCCACCAAAAAAACACAAGTTAAGATTGGAAGACACCTCTCGATAGCATCATCCCAAGTGCTTGATTGGTACTCATTTTAAGGCCCGGAAAGTATGCAAGTCGATCTCAGCAGAATCCAATAAAAACAAATGACAAAGACTAGTCATTATTGATCACTAAAGCATTAAACAGATATATACTTCCACCCCACGGCCTTAACAAATAAATACTCCTCCACGGAAAAAAATAAGGGTGGATATTAGATTTTTGTTTGCTTCTTTGTCCCGTTTGACTATATTTATTTGTTTAAAATAGTAGAAGCGGTGCACTATCAAATTGTCTATGCTAATAGATAAGACCTGGAGCCTAGTACTAACACGAAAGTATTAATGAGTTAAAACTCATGTCAGAAATATTAACAATGACAAATAGTAAAAAAGTGAAAATAATAATATCAAGGATGATGATGATGATAATAATAATAATAATAATAATAATAATAATAATAATGATAATATAAATAATAATAATAATAATAATAATAATAATAATAATAATAATAATAATAATAATGATAATATAAATAATAATAATAATAATAATAATAATAATAATAATAATAATAATAATAATAATAACAAATACTAATAATAACAAATACAAATACTTAGGAATCCATGAACTAGATAAGACACAACAGACACAAATGAAAGAGAAAATAAAAAAAAAATATTATAGACGAGTTAGATCAATACTAAAAACAGAGCTCAATGCTAAAAACAAGATAATAGGTATCAACACTTTAGCTGACCCAGTTATAAGTTACAGCTACAAAATCCTTAACTGGACACGAAATGAACTGTCCAAAATAGATAGGAAAACAAGAAAAATACTGACAGGATCTAGGATGCATCACCCAAAATCTGACATAGAAAGACTATATATACAACGTATAGAAGGTGGTAGAGGCCTTATACAGCTGGAAAACTACTATAAAATAACCACCATAGGACTGCAAAAATATCTACTTCAGAAGGAAGGAAAACTGATCCAGATAGCAGCAAAACACAAGCAAAACAAAAAACTGTTCTCAGTATTTAAGGAAGCTGACAAATACAAACAAGAAATCATACCACCTAATAAACACGAAGAAGATGAAGAAGATGATGAAGAAACAACAAAAGCTATAAAACAAATGAAATCCAAACTAAAAATAGAACAGCAACGAACCATGATAAAACGATGGCAAGAAAAGCCCCTTCATGGTAAATACTGCACTAAATTAAACGCAAAAGAAATAGACAAAGAAAAATCCCAGCAATGGTTGAGAAGCTCAGGACTCAAAGCAGAAACAGAGGGATTTTTAATTGCAGCACAAGACCAAAGCCTCCCCACCAGAAATTACCAAAAACATGTAATGAAAAGAAATATTACAAGTAACTGCAGAATATGTGGAGATGGACAAGAAACAATAAATCATATTATCTCTAGCTGCCCAGTCCTGGCTAAGAAGGAATATATTCACAGACATGACAGAGTTGGAACCTACATACATTGGAAGCTATGCCAACATTATGGAATAACAACAGAAAAAAGATGGTATAGGCACACACCAGAAAAGGTCACAGAAAACGAGAAAGCAACCATACTCTGGGATATGCCGATACACACAGATAGAGAAATTAAGGCCAACAGACCAGATATAGTTGTCAGAGATCATGAAGAAAATAAAAGAAAAAAAAAGAAAAAAAATGCTTTCTAAGTGATGTATCAATACCGGCAGATGACAACGTGTCTCTAAAAGAAATGGAGAAACTCTCAAAATACAAAGACCTGGAAATAGAGGTAACTAGAATGTGGAATCTGAAAACAGAACCAATTCCTATCATAGTAGGTGCATTAGGTATGATAAAAAAATATTCAGACAAATACATAACAAAAACACCAGGACTTACAAACACATATAACATACAGAAAATTGCACTACTAGGCACTGCACACATCCTACGCAGAACACTTTCCATACAATAACCATCAGAGCATCACAACAAATCACATCACAGCACATACCCAAGGCACACAGAGCTGCGCTCGGTAGTGAAGTGAAAGCACGCTATAAAAATAAAACTACTGAATAATAATAATAACAATAATAATAATATGAAACGTTAGGATATCCCCATGTCCAGATTGATGATATATCCAGTGATGGTGTCACAATAAAAACATTGATAATTGCACAAACTGATAATTGCTACAGCATATGAGTGACAATGAAAAAACCAAATATTGTGAATAACGGTGGAAATGAAATTGAAGCCCTTTGTGGGGACAGTGTTGCACCCGGCATGTTCAGAGGTACTGATCCGACTCCAGCCTGTCATTATTCAGAAATGGACCAGTACACACGGGGCGTAGATAGAACAAACAAGTCAATGCTGTGATCATGGAGTGATACTACATAAGCAACACCGTAGACGAAAATGGCCTTCATATTAGGGGATACTGACAATGTATATATGATCAATGGAGAGAAAGAGAATTGTTTCAACTCACGGAACAGATATTATGTGATCAAGCTAGAGCAATAAGAAAAATCAATGGTTCACAGAAGTATAGCTCGAAGCTATCAAAAGACGGGTATTGGAGAACCGCAGCAGAGGAAACGATAGAAATACAGTTCCTACCGATAAAGTAATCTCATAGCACAAAGCAGAGGTGAAATATGTAATAAACCACAGGAAAGGAACAGTGATAGATTCCTCGATGTGAGACATATAGATGGTTTAGAAGAAGACAATAAAAGTAATAGAGACATGACAGATGGGCAACATGCAAGCTACTACAGAATGAAAGCAAGGCTACAGGAGAACGATAGCAACATTATTTGCAACCTTAAAAAGGTTGATCGGTGGAAATTGAACCAAGAAACGAACGTGAATGAAAAACTGAAATACATCGGAACAAAAAACATGACAGAAACAAACAATTTGATCAAGGTAGCAAGTATTGTTGTAGCAGAAAATGTGAGTGTTGATGTCAAGAAAAAGAAATATAATGGGAGTGACAAAAGAAAATATCCATGGTAGAAAAGCAGAATACAGGCGGATTAGATATGCTACCGAAAGGCATTTCTGTGTTAGATCGAAAAGAGAAGGGGAAACTTAAAAGCGAAAAAAAAAATACAGGGCACTGAACAGGACGTATGATATTGAAAGAAAGGCTTGAAAGTGGTAATGGAGGAATTAAAACAGCGCATCGTTGCAAAGAAAGCAAAGATAGCAAGATACGACCAAAGAATGAAGGGATACCAGCAGAATAGGCTATTCAGAGTAGATCAGAAGAGATTCTACAAAGAAATAAATAGAAAATGTAGAGATGAAAAGTTGATACCAGATAACATTGAACATCAAAACTTTGGAGTGATATCTGGACCAAAGAAAAGGAGCACAAGAAGGATGCTGAATGGTTGAAAGAACTGAAACAATCAGTGGTCTGTCCAAAATAGGTAGAACTAGTCATTTCAGTTAGGGAAGTGAAGGAAATCAGCAAAACAATTAGCAACTAGAAGGCTCCAAGACCAGATGGAGTTCAAGGCTACTGGATCAACATATTTGGTGGAAGTCATGCACGAATAGCTGCACAACTCAACACCTTGTTACATGCTGACCAAGTAAAACCAGAGTAGTTGGCAATAGGTAGGACAGTTCTGTGCTTGAAAAACATCGAAAAAGGCAATAGACAATTACAAGCCGATATCATGTGAAAATTATTGACTGGAATAGTAGCAGAGTCAATGTACGGACATGTGGGAAAAGATAGACTCCTGTCACATGAGCAGAAAGGTTGCAAACGTAGGTGCAGAGGTACCATTGATCAACTCCTGGTAGACAAAGCTGTACTTACAGAATGCTAGAGGAGGAAAAGTAACTTAGCCATGTCATGGATCGATTATCGTAAGGCATACGATATGATCCCACATTTTTAGATTATGGAATATATGAACCTATTTGGTATTGCATCGAATGTTGAGCGATTACTTGGAAAATGTATGGTGAAGTGGAGGACGGAAATGACAGCATATAGAAGAAGTTTAGGGACAATAGAATTCAAGAAAGGCATATTCCAAGGGGAATGCCTTCCCCACTGATCTTTGTACTGTGCTTAATGCCACTAACACTGATTCTTAGGAAAGCAAAAGTAGGGTATGTATCCAAAAGCCGCCAGCAAAAAGTCAACCATTTGTAATTCATGGATGACCTCAAACTTTATGGTAAAAATGAAGCCCAAGTCAGTTTCCGCGTTGATACGGTGTATACTTTCAGTACTGATATCAGAATGGAGTTCGGACTGAAAAAGTGTGGTGTATTAGTCTTGAAGAGAGGGAAAATCAACGGGCTAACGATACCGTCGGAGGTGGTTATGAAGTAGATAGAAGAGACGGACTATAAGTACTTGGTGTTATTGGAAATGGATACATTGATGGAGAAAGAAATGACAGAAAAATTTAAGGTGGAGTACTTGCTCAGACTGAAACTGATCCTTAAGTCGAAATTGAATGGATGGAATAAGATCGAAGATATCAAAACCTGGCGGTTTCACTCCTTATATATGGAACAGGGTTAATCGCATGGACAATAGACGAACTAAACAGTTTAGACAGAAAGACGAGGAAGTTGCTAACTAGATATGGATCACACCACCCAAAATGTGACACAAACAGACTGTATGTACCAAGAAAAAGAGGGAAAGAGGACTTATTGGATGCGAACACAGCATTCAGCAGAAGTAAACGACATAGCATGGTATGTAAAAAAATGCCACAGAACCGCTATTATTAGAAGTAGGAAGGTCAGGCTTGTGTAGAATGAAAGATTGCAAAGATAAAGCACTGTACAAGAAATTGAAAACGAATCATACTGAAAATAGGTGGATAAAGAAAGAAATGCATGGTCAATTTCATAGGAATGTTGAAAATAAGAAAGACAGAGACAAAAGATGGCTACTGATGACTAAAATGATTTAAAACCGGAAACGGAGGTTCTAATCTGTGCTGTCCAAGAGCAAGCAATAAGAGAAAACTACATAAGATACAAAATAGACAACACAGCAGAAAGTGATAGGTGTAGAATCTGTGGACGAAACGGTGAAACCATATGGCATATTACCAGCCAATGTACGCCACTAGCCCAGAAGGAATATAAAAGACGCGGTTACAATATAGCCAGGCTTGTCCAGTGAAATCTCTGCAACAAGTATAGACTTGACAGAGGAAAAAATTGGTACGACCACAAGCATGAAGGCATCAACGAAAATAGAAATACAAAGAATCTATGGGATTTTATGATACATTGCGACCATGAGATAAAAATAGGAAACCGGACATAGTCTTAATTGAGAAAGAAAACTAACTATGCTGGATCATAGATATAGCAAGCCCAGCTGACAAAAAGGTATGCGATAAGGAAGAAAGAAAAGTCGAGAGATATGGCATACATAGATAATAGAAAGAGATAGAGAATAGGAAGCTGGACAGTCTTAATTGAGAAAGAAAACAAACTATGCTGGATGATAGACATAGCATGCCCAGCTGACAAGACATGCGATAAGGAAGAAAGAAAATTCGAGAGAAATGACAGGTTAGCTTGGGAGGTTAAGCAGTTGTTGTCGAGGAAAAAGTAGCAATAGTACCAATAATTGACGGAGACCTGGGGAAAAGTGAGCAATAACCACGAGAAGTCCGTGGAACAAATAGGAGCTGCTTTAATGGTGGAGTACTTGCAGAAAACAGCACTGCGGGGAATCGCTCGTATACTCCGGAAGGTGCTCGAAAAATGTGGTGTTATCTTAGTTCACTGCCAGTGAACAGATGACACTGTAGTACATCTCCAGCGTTAGAAGCTGTGCAAATCAATAATAATAACAATAATAATAATAATAATAATAATAATAATAATAATAATAATAATAATAATAATAATAATAATAATAATAATAATAATAATAATAACAATAATATCATGTACATTGTTTTTTCTTGGTATAAAAGATGGGCTACAGCAAATAACCTGCTCAATACCACAGATTTCATTGTCAGCTGTTTGACCTTAACCAGTGGACCATATCCCCTAGTGGCTGACGATATGTACGTCTCTGATCATGAGCAGAAGTAGTGGGGGAGCATCATAGCCATGTGTTGAGAGGGATTCTTAGAGGTTTTGGATAATTCACATTTGGAAACATGGGTCGTTCGTTCAACATACTTAAATAATTCTTATTCAGGGTCATTTTGAGCAGGATGGGCTACTCCACCAGAAGAAAATTCTAACTGGGCCCCACCTGCAAGTTCGTGCGCTGTTTATCTTGCTATGAAAGCACCATGTCGCGCACATATGGTTGTGATGCATGTGGCTGGTGTATCCTTATCAGGTGGATAGTCATGATGGGTATACTGGGCTTCGTATATTTTACCCCAGT
Source organism: Octopus sinensis (assembly GCF_006345805.1). Lineage (NCBI taxonomy): Eukaryota > Metazoa > Mollusca > Cephalopoda > Octopoda > Octopodidae > Octopus > Octopus sinensis. Next base: position 14,315,691 of record NC_043004.1, read on the forward strand.
TCATTTTGATGGCATGCACTGCTCTCTCACTAACTACTACTACTACTACTACTACTACTACTACTACTACTACTACTACTATACTACTACTACTACTACTACTAATAATAATAATAATAATAATAATATAATAATAATAATAATATAATGATAATAATAATAACCCTTTCTACTATAGGCACAAGGCCAGAAATTTCGGGGTGGGGACTAGTCGATTACATCAAACCCAGTTTTTCACTTGTAATTAATTTATCGAGCACGAAAGAATTATCAGGAGGCTCCTAAATATTTAAGAACGTACTGAAAGCTTGTTGATACTTAATCCCAACAAAGAATAAGACCGAACCTGAGTAAACCGAAATAGTAATAATAAAAAAATTAATGTCGATGACGACGACGTTGACGACGACGATTACGACGATGATGGTGATGATGATAAAAATAATAATTTCAGCTGTCTTATCCAGTGTAATCATAAAACATGATACGCGCGCAATTGGTTTCTGCAGTCTTAAATAAAATGAATTACATACGTTTCTTTACTGTGTAACGAGTGAGGTTGATGAATTAGTTGTCAAGAGAAACCACGAACACTATCATGTTTTTAGTTCTGTTTATGTTCTGTGATGCTTTAAAATTCATTTTATATGGTAATGTGCCTATAATAATTATTCCATCTAAGTAAAAAAAAAAGAAGAAACAAAAATGATTTTAAGCATCAGTAAACTTTGTAGAGTTGCAAATCTAATATTTAAATTTGAGGAGACTGCTGTTAATTCAAAATAAATCCAACACAAATCCTAAAATAAACAATGATGAAATCATATTTAACAGTAAAACATTCTTTAAATTTGATTTGTAAATGTAAATGTATGCAGATGATTTCTAAATAAAAAATAATAATACGTTATGCGTAAAACATTGGGGCCATATATTTAGTTGTGTGTTTAAAATACGTGAACTTTTTCTCCCATTACACTACATACTTCTAATGGAACGAAGTATGAACTTTCTTTATACAGCTTTTTCTTCGCTAATGAATTTCAGTTAAACAGAAGTACATGATATTTCATTTAAATGCTGAATTCACAGCGTAGGGAAAATGTAAATTTTGACAGAAAGTAATACATATAAAATAAATAAGTAAAGCACTAAAGCATTTTAAAATTGTTTCTGCCTTCATTTTTTAATTTATATAAATACACCCGTCCAACCACATATACATACCAAAACCCTGAAGATGTATATGATATTGTATTTTTGAGAGTAAATAATATATAAAATTTCGATTTTATATATTATTTAAAATATATGATATAAGACATATTTAAGATATGGTTCTTTAAAATGATAAAAAGATTGCAGCGCATCAAGACATATTCTAGAATTTGTACATACGTAACACTATTTGTGCAGATGTTAATATATATTTTAAAATTGGTTTGCTGTTTTTATTCGTTAGCTGCACCATCAGACTAGTGCAACATCTTGAGTGGTCTTTGTGGAATATATCAGACAAAGTACTTACTTCATTCGGTTATTTTATTTGTCTTTTATTTACTGATATATTTATTAATAATCACAGGGGTACGAAGCTGCGTTGAATGAAATATAGCTATGCACGGTCGCATTTAACATGTTCGAGAACATTCGTACTTGAAATTTTAATACGCTGAACGGTAATCTGGAAGGAAGAAACTCTCCTTATAAACAATATGAATGTAGGCACAACACTAAGGCATGAATGAAGTCACCAGACCTTAGAACTGATGCGTTTCTTCGCGTCATCAGTTACGTATATTGAAACGTCGTTCATTGTCACTAAATGCTGGATACTCTTATATCAGAATGGCAAATGGTGAATTTGCTGATGTGCAAAAAGCTTTGTCAAGCCGGAATATAATAATGAGGGGATCGCACAAAGGCTCTATTTATATTTGTCCAAATGCTAATAGATCATTTTGAGAATATCGGAGCAACATAATACATTAGTTTACACAGAGAAAACAAACACAGGATGGATTTCTGCATAGCAGAAGCCACATGAGATGTCAGAATATAACCAAACTCAGAAGAGGGAACACAAAGCAGATTTTGCATACATGGCTATAATTTATACATGTTTTTAACTATGGTTATAACTATAAATTTGCTTATATTGACGTAACATAATTTCTACTGTTGACATGCAATATTTAGACAAATATTTAAAGATGGTGACTAACAGATCATATTTACCATGAACGCCAACAAATTCTAGATTTTCAGAAGCTATAGAAATAAGTACTTGTGATCGCAAGCATTTCGATCCCTTTTCATAGATGAGGTACGCCTAGCTATATGATGCTCTGTGCAATTTTTTTACAACTCGATGTGATTAGCGGCTGACTCTCTAGTTGCGAGAGGTGGACAAATTAAGTAGGAGCAAGTAAGAAATGAAACGAGCTAGGCGATATAAGCCAAGCGGAAAAATGGATGTAATTTGCGAAATATTGTTCGTCCAAAAATATTTTAAATATTCCCCTCTCTTGAAATGAAAAGCAATCAACAGATAGTAGCAGCAATAAGTCTGAAAGATAAGGGGAGTTAATTTCATGAATTTAAGAATTAATCTCTCAGGTGAAGTCTTCCAAGGCAGAAATAATCACATATTTTTATATATTATATTTCATCAACTTAGTATAATTAAGCATGACTGATGAAATGACAAAGGTTTTTACATAAAGAAACTAAAAAGCTACGAATAATATTTGTCAAGAATTATTTACAATATTCAAAGATAAAATGTTTTATTTAAAATGAATAAATCGCAAAACATGAATTACTATAAATAAGTAGTGTGATGTGTTGAAAGTGGAACGTAATAAAAAAATTCCTTATTGACGGGTGAAATTTTTATTCATTTGGGACATTAATAACAACAGATTAGAAAAATTTGCCGCCATAATTCTTTTATTTCTTTTAGCAAAATATCAATAAGTGCTTACAAGTGTACATCAAAATCGTCACAATTTGACACGTTGAGGTTCGCTGATATTTTAATAAAAAATAATAGTAGTACATAATTAGTTAGTACACTAGATAGAATAATAAAAAGATTAGTTATATATTACAGTAAATACTACTTATAACAACAAATTCACAGTAAACTGTGCTTAAGCTATTGCCAAGTCTTCACAGTTTTAGCCTTGACCCAATGACTAATTTTTACATGTTGAATTTGACTACCATATTTAACATTCTACTTTGCATAAAACGTTAGCTATATTGGTACTTCTGGCTCTGACTTTTTAAGTATTTTAGTGTATCAATATTTCAACAGATTGATAGTACCTTTTGTAAATTATAATGTTACTTTGTAAATTAAAATCAAATAATTCTTTAATATTCAAGTTTTATCCTTAGCTGCAATATTTTAAGAAAAAATTTTCTTGTTCTGTACTTGAGTACAGAAGTTGAGTGTATATGAGTTTGGATATGTTTTGTTAGAAAAATCCATAAAAAATAGAAATACAGACGCGCACATTTACAAACAAACACATACACACACCCTCACAGAGTTGAAGCACTGTTCGGTTTTTTAATCTTTTGTACCCATTTTATATATAAAATACTACAATTAGCCGTCATTTCTGCCGGCACGGGGTCAGCTGGTATATATATATATATATAAAATATACATACATACACACACACGTGTGTATATATAAAATTAAATAATAAGGGTAGAAATTGATATTAATCAATTAAAGCCAGTGGCTTAGCATATTTAAAAAATCAGACGATTAAAAATTGTGTTACATACAAAATTAAAAGGAATGACCGCTAAAGTGGACACCTAATATGCTAAACATAGACGTCAAATCGCCATTACCACGAAGAATGTGTTCTCAAGAAAAATCTCAGCAAAACGCCAAAATGTAAAAATGAGCAAGACAAATGAAAATATACTAAATAAATAACAATTACCTACTTACCACTGGTTTCACTTGTTAATATGTACGTATGCATTCTTCGTGGTAATGGCGATTTGATGTCTATGTTTAGCATAATAGAATTCATAATTTTTTTATCCTTTTGTTATAATATTCTTCTTAATAATCCTTTGAAAAACCCTAAACTTTATCTGTATAACAACATTGTTTAAAATATTTAACTATAGTACTACATGATATGACTTCTCCTGTTTCATTATCAATTGTCTGCTAGTTATCAGCTAACATCTTGTTTTAAGTTTTCCTTTATCAAACCTCATGATATTGCTTCTAATAAATCTTGATTTTTATGACTATACCAACTATGATGCCTGTCTGCTCCCTCAGCCCTACCCCTAATAGATACTGCCCTCTGTTCTCTCAGCCTTAGATATACAAAAATTTGATAAACTAGTCTATAAATTAAAACTGACCCCTTAAAAACAAAAAAATTAAATTAAAAAAATTAAATGGAGTTGCATGAAACGATCGCACTACATTATCTCTGGATATCCTTGTAGCTTATTTTGATTTTATTCGCATTACTTTGAAATTGTATGGATAATACCGTACTAAATTCTGGTGCCTCACCTTAAGTGCCATATTCAACTGAATATATATATATATATGTGTGTGCTGTGTGTGTGTGTGTGTGTGTGTATGTGTGTGCGTGCGCATAAAGAGAGGGAGAGATGTAAATATATACAAGTACACTGAAGCATACACGCATAAATAGAGATAGCGTGTTGCTTTTATATATTGAGTGAAGAAATGTGGTGGTGGGGGGAGCTCCCTGAAATACACTGAAAAGGAGACAAAGTGTAATAGAGAATCGTAATGCGAGATAATAAATGTATGTTAAATTAAACATTACTGTTCTAGTAAAGATGGTATCATAACATATAGAACCGTCTCAGTCAGATATTTAATTAGTTGGCATGTATAGAAATACCAATTTTCTTGAAGTTCAAAGTTCCCTATTCCATCTGAAACTTAAAATGAACCCTTTTTATATTGAGGTTATAGGTTTTGTCATATAAGACGCATAATCAGCTTTTGAAATAGTTATGAAAACAATACTTAAATGTTAGATGAGAACCCGATTGTCATTTTTATCAACTTATTTGGAAGAAATAACGGACTATACTACAAATCTAATTCTATTTTATTCAATACAATATTTTATAACATTTAGTTATATTTATTTATGTTCATTTTTAGAATAGACCAATAAAGTTTAGTATAGGCTTTTCTGGTTTGTATTTGCACAATTACTGTGTTCCATCAATTCATCATCTTTAGAATATTATGTTATTCAATAATATTATTCTTGTAACATTTTATTGTTATTATTATAGTTACCATCATCGTCATTATTATTAATATTATCATTATTGTCAGCAGTAGTATGCTGTTACGCGATATTGATATTTTAACCACTTCAAATGCTCGTACTGTTTGGCATCGAAACGTCGTCTCGTCGGAGAAGCATTCTGGTTCTATGCAGTTCCTTCTATACACTTCATATATTTCCTTTATTTTTACCGAGGTCTTTTCACATTTCCTGTTTCATTTGAACATCTTTTCTGAAATGCAACAACTGTCACATTAAGATGTAACTTTCTAAGGTTTTCTCTTAGATTCTTCATAATATAACAATAACAATTGGCAGGAGCATCACCTTGTCATATTATTTATTCCCGGATTGGAGAATTTCATATTTTCGGTCAGTATTATCCTTCCACTTCCATTTTGTCGTTACTGTCCTAAGTAGATTAACGATACTGACCCCAATTTGATTGCCGGAATGATATTTCCCATATTGAATTTCGATTTTAGTATCTTAATACTGAGAAAATATATCCTTCTTTCTTCTTTGCCAGAATTTTAATTATATCACTCTTCAGCACGTTATATCTGAAGATCTCATATTCTCACCATCAAGTAGTTGCATTTCAACCGTTTCTTATCATGATTTCTATGTTTCATTATCATCATTCTAAAATTCTCTATGACGTGTCAGAACAATGTCAATAGTAAATATTCGTGCGATTTGTCAAGATGCCACAAAGCTTAAGATTCTCTATAAAACGAGATGAGTTACTTATCTTCTATTCCCTTTCAGTTAAATAACATTATTCAGCTTTGGAATAATCGACGTAAGAATGAGTGTTATTTCAAGTAGGATAGAAGGGCATTTCCTTAAAATACTTGCTTCTGCAAAACATAGAATTTTAATGGTGAATCTCCCATAATATACCTCAATGCTTCTTCTAAATTATTTTTGACATTTTCCACCATCTTGAAACCAAATATAGACAAAATTTGATCCACGATGTAGACATAACTCATAATCTTTTCTTGTATCTGATCTAAACGATCCAAATTTCCATTCACTTTCTGCAATACATATAGGCCTTTTAAACGATCATTAATTTCTTTTACGTTTCCTGTTGTTATGTGTAATTTGAAATATAAGGCACTAATTGTTTCTCGTGCACCTGTTGGCATACAGATCCCCTATATTCATCTGTTCTGAAATACATTCTTATGCCTTGGTTAAAATTGTGCACAGTCAGTTGCACCTGCATATGATACTTACTAAACTACTACAAGCAGTGGGCATAGAGGAAATTGATTATAGTTTGTTCAAATGTTATAGAAGACATGGTAATTTCGTCCGACAAGTTGGGTAATGGAATCATTGCTTGCCAAAAGAGTCAAGGACACAAAGCATTTACTTCAAAAGCTTTTATTCAATGCTGGTCTTGACTGTCTTCTCTTTGTCTTATAATGGTGCAATACCGTTTTCCCATTTTACCTTTTTATGACCAACGAATTTCGTTAGAGTTGATGTTATGCCTCAACACCATTCAGGAGAATGCGATATTAGATATCTAAGAACATATGGCAAATAAAGAACCAACTCTTCTTCTTCTTCTTCTTCTTCTTCTTCTTCTTCTTCTTCTTCTTCTTCTTCTTCTTCTTCTTCTTCTTCTCTTCTTCTTCTTCTTCTTCTTATTATTATTATTATTATTATTATTATTATTATTATTATTATTATTATCATTATTATTATTATTATTTATTTATTTTTCATATACGCTCAGCAGACTGTTGGAAAAGAAAAACTCCTAACATGTGACTACAACAAATGTTTAAGGATAGTTCCCGATGCATCTATAGAGACAGGGGTACCTTTTGCCCGCACTTTCCCCAGTCTCTGTAACTCAATGGCCAGGTCCTGTTACATTGCTATTTTCCCTATACTTCTCATATTGATTCTCATCATTTACGACTATAACGTCAATTATCCGGCACTTTCTATTCTCTTTATCCATTACTACTAAATTAGGTTTTCTAGCTTCTTTTACTATGTCCGTTTAAATGTTAAAGTCCCACAGCATCTTATATTTCTTACGTTTTCATACTTAAGCAAAGTCGACATCAAATTCCACCGAGGTCGACTTTGCATTTTATTCTTTCAAGTTCGATAAAATGAGTACAGTTTCAGTACTGGGGTCGATGTATTAGACTCCCTCCCCCAAATTTCAGGCCTTGTGCCTCTAGTAGAAATTATTATTATTTCACTTTACTACATGTGTTTTTGGAGCTTCTGGAATTTGCATGCGTAGCGGGCTTGCTAACTACAGCCTACGGTACTATGCTATTCGTTCTTTTCAGCTATCTAATACTTTTCTGATTATTCAGGCCGTGCCAAGGAGGCAAACGTTTTGTAATGTCAAGCAGAGAAGTTGAATTGTTGAGAATCTTTTTAACTTAGCTCTTATATCTATTGTTTGAATATATATATATATATATATATATAAATTAAAATATAAAATTAAAATAAGGGTGAACATTTGAATAATAATTTGATTAATATGAATTTAAAACCAGTGGTGTAGCATATAAGACCATAGCGGATCTTCTTCTAGCAAAATAGATGTCCACTGTTAATGGTTCATCCCTGTTATATAATAGTTTCACTTTAATAGGTTCAGTATTAAAGTGAAAGTATCTGACATTACTATAGAGAGATGTTTTTGTTTCACTTTTAACAAGTAATACTGAAACAGTGGAGAAGATATGATATTGCTGTGGGCTCGCCCTAGGTCATAAGTTAAAACTTTTTCCCCATGACACTACATGGACCCTACGTAGGCATGTGTAACATTTGAATGAAATTGGTTGTGTAGTTCTCAAGTTTTAGGGATTCACACACACACACACAGAGACAGACAGACAGACACACATTCTCAGTTTTATATACATAGTTTATTATTATTTTCTCTTTATCACAGTTTATTCTGAAGATCTTGGAGTCTTGCATACCTAGCGGCCTTGTTAACTGCAGCCCACGGTACCATGCTATTCATTCTTTCGAGCTAACTAATGCTGACTAATAATTCCCTGATTATTCTGGCCTTACCAAGGAGGCAAACCTTTCGTAACAGTTCTACTGGGTACTTTATTCCAGTTTCTTTTATATATTTCTTGATACCTTCTACTATTGTTTACAAGGACCCAACAATAATTAACACCATCTTCACCGTCTTCATTTTCCATAGTCGGGCTATTTCGTACTTTTCGCCTTCCTTCTTGACTATTCGTGGGTCAAATGGACATGCAACAAGAAGTATATAGCTAGCATATGTGGTCCATCTTGTCCACCACCACTAGGTCTGGTCTGTTATGCTTTAGCACCTAATCTGTTTGGATTGGGAAATCCCAGAATATTTAGCTAGTCTCCAATTCAGTTTCTCTCTACGCTTTGTTCTCATACCATGTCTTGCCCCTCTCTAGCCGCCACTTTTCGCACAGTTTCCAATCTATCCTTTTCGCTACCTGGTCGTGTCGCCACGACTTTTAGTAGTTTGGGGAAAGTCTGGGACATTTGTTAGTGATATGTGCAATTGCTTCATCCACTCTAATGCAGATGCGGCACAGCGGAGACACTTGCACATTCCTAAGGTTGACCCTCCAGTTTGTAGCCAAGGCTTCGTCTTGCGCTGCCAGTATAGTGCTCTCGGTTTCGTCTTTTAGTGTTCATTTCATTAACCAATCTCGCCTATTTTTCTCAGTAACTTTTGTTCTGGCTACATAGAATTGATTGTGTAGTCCCTTCTTGTGTAATTCTTCTTCATCTCCTTTTTGCACTTCTTCCTTTGTTTCCCCTTTTTTCTCGGCTCTCAATACTCTCTCGTTCTTAACTGTCACTAGCAAGGTTTCCTTACTTTGGTACTTTGAGCCAATTATCTCATCATCATCATCATCATCATCATCATCATCATCATCATCATTATTAACTTTATTATTAAGGCGGCGAGCTAGCAGAATCGTTAGTGCTCCGGACGAAATGCTTAGGGGGTTTTCGTCCGTCGCTACCTTCTGAGTTCAAATACTGCCGAGGTGGACTTTACCTTTCATCTTTTCAGGGTGGTTAAAATAAGTACCATTTGAACGCTGGTGTCGATGTAATCGTCTCATCCTCTTCCCTACAATAGCTCCACCTGTGGAAAATTTTGAAACCATTATTATCATCATCATCATCATAATCACCATTATTATTATTATTATTATTATTATTATTATTATTATTATTATTATTATTATTATTATTATTATTATTACGGGTTTTATACACTCTGTATGCATACAAAATATTTATTGTCCTGTTAAACAGTTAGCAGTTTGCTATATTTGAATTTTGGGAAAAAGAGTTTTTGCGGAAAGTACAATACTTTGATTTTGTTTCTAGGTCACTGGGTCTAAAATTTTGAAATATTATCAAAGGAATTTATATTTGAAAATACGAACACAGTAGCGATTATGGTGGCAGCATATACGAGGGATAAAAGGAAGGTGATTCATATAGTGGGTAGGAATTCGCATTAAAAATATTATCTCTGCTATAAACATGAGTAAATATAACACGAACCACCATCGATGATGACTTGTAAAACCGCCACTACCACCACCTTAACGCATGCTTCCGCCGCTATAGCCGCCGGGATCAACACCACCGCCACCATCAGCATCAGCCCCGCCATCACTACCACCACGACTGTAGCATGAAGAAACAGCAGAAAAATCATGAAAATTTAAGAAGACATTCACAAAACAACTGAAAGAGAATTATTAGTAGTAGTACGAGCAGCGACAGCAATACCAGGCCCACCACTACCACTAACATCACCTCTATCATAAACATCGCAAATGGCGAGATTACTATATCGTGTAGTAAAGACACGAACAGAAATAGTTGCGCTAAACTCTCAGCACAAATGCTCACCATTCTCTTTGCAGTACTGTAAACATTTCTAATGTTTGTTTTGGAAACAAATTAGTGTCAATGTTTCTAACATTTTCATATGAATTTAATATCATAAGTTCTTTGGCATTTTACCAAAACTATTGTAAAACTCAAATTTTATTGTGACAAATTTCTTCAGAAATTTAATTGAGAAATAAACTTGAAGGTCAACATGTGTTTTCTGAAGTGACAATAACGATATTTAACATAAGCGGAAAATAGTTTGTTTACAAAACATAGAAAGAACGATTATATCAACCTCAATATTTGTCTGGTATTACTTTAACGACTTGCGTCTCATAAAACGTAGAGTGAACATTTGAATTGGGAACATAAAGTAACGTAACTAAGGGTCGGTTAAAATATTGTCACTCGACCAACTATTTCTATCAACTCAGGAATAATATCCAGAATAGGCACTTTCACTTTCGTATGTTTCATGTTCTTTCACTCCCTCTATCTCTCTTTTTCCATCCCTTTTCCCGTCTCTCCCTCTTTCTCTAGCTCTCTGTTTTCCACACACACACACACACACACACACCATGCATGCCATTCATTCCATTTTCCCATATAATCCGTCCATTATTCAATGTGTCCAACACTATCAACCCAACCACCACTATAATTATCATTCATATAAGCAAAACAGATTAGATCTGGAAAAGAAAAATTGCAAAATCGAGTCAAGAGCCCTTCTAAGTGTCCTAGCTGTCCCTAATAACACTGTTATCTGGAGCTGTAGTAAACTGTACTAAACTAGGTTTAGTGCCTATTTCCTCTATCCTTCTGTTCAAATATTTAGGGATAGTTCCTAATACATCTATAACTAATATGATACATTCTACCTGCATTTCCCATAATCTCTGTAGTTCAATGGATAGGCTTTGGTACTTCGCTATTTTTTCTATACCTCTCCATTATTATTATTATTATTATTATTATTTTTTTTTTCTTCTTCTTTCAAATTAGCTTCCATTTCTTGCCGAGTGTCTTCCCGACTCCTAGGGCAAAGAAACTCATAGTATACATTGGTAGGCCATGAAACTAAACTCAATAGTTCGTTCATTTAAAAAAAAAAAATTAAGTTAAATTAAAATACATGGGTAGTAATAGTTCTCACATCGACAATGCTCTTCTCAATACGTGTGATGTACCAGTTAAGACAATCTTTTGCACCTCTTGCAGGGATGGTAAGCCAGGGATAATTCTCATATAATTTTCGGTTCCCTTCTTGATCATTCCTAGTGCTCCTACGATCACTGGTATTGTAACCGCCTTGAGATGCCACATTTTCTCAATTTCAATGAGCAGGTCTTTATATTTACTGAGCTTGTCAAACTCTTTCGCTGAGATATTATGATCACATGGGATGCTCATGTCAATCAATAAGCAAACTTTATTGTTTTGGTCTTTCACAACAATATCTGGTTTATTGGCCTTGATGGTTCGGTCTATATGTACTGGAAAGTCCCACAGAATGGTTACATTTTCTCCTTCAGTTACAGCCTCAGGGTGGTGATTATACCACTTGTCGGCAGTTTTGATATTGTAATGCCGACTTATTAGCCAGTGTAGATATTGGCCAACTCTGTCATGTCTTAATTGATACTCCACTGGTGCTAAGACTTTACATCCAGAGATTAGGTGGTCCACTGTTTCAATCATGTCGTTGCAGAATCGGCATTTTGGGTCTGCTCCATTTTTCATCACATTGGCCTGGTAGTTCCGAGTTAATAGGCTTTGATCTTGAGCAGCCACGATGAAACCTTCACTCTCTGCTTTTAGCCCTGAGCTCCGTAGCCACTGATGGGTTTCCTTCTGGTCAACATCAGCTTGTTTGCTGCGAGCCACATATTTGCCGTGCAGAGGTTTCTCCTTCCACCCATCAGCCAATTGCTCGTGCGCTTTTTTCGTTGCCATTATTTTCACCTTCTCTGCAACAATATTTGCCGTACTTCCCTCGGGTTGTTCAGTTTGGGTATCCTGCATGAGATCAATAGCAAATTTTTTGCTTTCCTTTATGATAGAATGAAGCTTCTTTCGTCTCTCGTGATTTTCCACGAGCTTTACCATCCAGTCATTCGTTATTTCGAGATATTTGGCCAGTCCAATTGTGGTTGTTTTGTAAGCTAGTTCAAATTGGATCAGGCCTCGACCTCTTTATTATTATTATTATTGGGTGAGAGAGCAGAGCATGCCATCAAAGTGACACTGGGGTAAAATATGTGAAGTCCAGTATACCCATCATGACTGCCCGTCTGATAAAGGTACATCAGGCACATGCATCAAAACTATATGTGCGCGACATGGTGATCTCATATCGAGATAACCAGCACATGACCTTGCAGGTGGGGCCCAGTTAGAATTTTCTTCTTGTCGATTAACCATACCACTCAAAAGGTCCCTGTTTCCAGAGGTGAATTATTCAAACCACAAAGAATACCTCTCAACACATGGCCATGATGCTCCCCCACTACTTCTGCTTGTGATCAGAGATGCACATATCGTCAGCCACTAAGGGACATGCTCAAATGGTTAAGGTAAAACAACTGACAAGCAAATCTGTGGTATTGAGCAGAATATTTGCTGTAGCCCATCTTTTATACGAAGACAAAACAATGTACATGATAACATTTCCAATTAGTTAAGTTCTGAAGCAAAGAGAGATAATGCCTGGTATTGCATGAAGACATTTATTATTATTATTATTATTATTATTATTATTATTATTATTATTATTATTATTATTATTATTGTTATTGTTATTGTTATTATTATTATTATTATTATTATTATTATTATTATTATTATTATTATTATATCAAACGAAACGTTGTGTTAACAACAGTCAAAATGAGGATAAATATCCGTCAAATGTAAATAACATACGTAATGTAAATACTGTACATATTTCCTCATCTCTTAAATATAGAACCGAAACATTCTTAGTTGTAGGTGTTACAAGATACAATTCAAGAAACTGGAAGAGGACATTTTTAAAGAACAAAACAGTGCAGTTAAGCAAATAACTGATCCCAGTACAAGCAATACGGTTAAAGAGTAAGAATCCCAAACATAAACTACAACTTTAACATAATAAACTGGTATTTGATTGAACCGAAGAACTTTGATCTAAAAAAAAGAAACATTGATAGCAGTCTGAAACAATCATCCTAAAGGCGATATAGTTAGACTTAAGTCACTCCACACACGGGGATAACAGAAACTGACGTAATTAGATAAACACAAAAATCAACTGCAGGGGTACAAGAGCTTAAAATATTACAAATAGAAATTTGTAGGATAAGAAAATATGATGAAAGCAGAAAATTTTACTTTTTATATTATGAAAGAAACTAAATAAAAAAAAAGAACAAACAAGAAGTTAACTAAACTCGGAGGATATATTTAGAAAAGTAAAACATCATAGAAAAAAATCGGAATGAAATAAAAAGACAAGATCAAATCAAAATTCCAAAATATACTTAAGATTTAAAAAGAACAGGAAAAGCTATTTCAGTCCAAAGTCACGCAATATTCAGTCGAGATTAAACATGCTAGATTGAGGGCTAACAATGGTTTAAAATCTTCGTGTTAAAAACAAAATCGAATGTCTGAATTTAGCTAAATAACTAGAATAATAACAAGGTAGGGAAAATGTTAAAAAAAACGCAAGTATGGGATGAAAATAATGCAATCAGACGAGTTAACTGCAATATTCGATGCAAAATACCTTCAATATTTGAATACATCAATAAATATTATATAGTGGAGATTTTCGACAACTGAGTAATAAACTGAGCAGCATAGACATGTATCAGACATTAGAGTGTAGTGTTAATAATTTAGGGCATGTGTTTTTAGCTGACTAAAGACGTTAGAGAAAATCACTCAAATATAGTAAAGTACTATAATAGGCGCAGGAGTGGCTGTGTGGTAAGTAGTTTGCTTACCAACCACATCGTTCTGGGTTCATTCCAAATGCGTGGCACCTTGGGCAAGTGTCGTCTTCTACTATAGCCTCAGGCCGACCAAAGCATTGTGAGTGGATTTGGTAGACAGAAACTGAAAGAAACCCGTCGTATATATGTATATATATATATGTAGGTGTGTGTGTATGTGTTTATGTGTTTGTCCCCCCAACATTGTGTTTGTCCCCCCCAACATTGTGTTTGTCCCACACCCAAACATCGCTTCACAACCGATGCTGGTGTGTTTACGTCCCCGTAACTTAGAGGTTCGGGAAAAGAGACTGATAGAATAATTACTAGGCTTTGAAAGAATAAGTCCTGTGGTCGATTTGCTCGACAAATGGCGGTGCTCTAGCATGGCTACGGTCAAATGACTAAAACAAGTAAAAGAGTAAAAGAGTACTATAATAGAAATGACTGTATTTTGGCCGTCAGACAATCAGATCGAGAAAACATCGAAGAGCGAGTGTTTTAATTTTAATACGCGTGTGGTGTGGCGTGGTGTATAGAAGTAAAATCAGTAATGTACAATGAATACATATATCAAGCATTATAAAACATACCAGGGTACGCGATTTTACAAACTCCCCGAAACGAAGTCCTCTTATACGACAAATCAAACATCTCAATTCTGTTCCACTACACCAATAGAATCACAATACAATAAGCCTGTACGACACATACTTGACGAAAATACCAATAAACAACGTAACACGATACATATATCCCAAGGGTAGAGAAAGATGTTAAAAGAGTCTAACAGCATTCCTTTTAATTTCTAAATAATGGGCCCGTGGATATTTTTGAGCAGCAGATTAAGATTTTTGCAAATTATTTTATGAATAGCCAGGAGAAAATATTTAGAACTAATCCTCAACATATATATTTTATACAATCAATAACTTCCGATTTATTTGAATAGGACAGCTTTAGCATTTACATTTTGTTTATAACAAATAATTCACAAAAAGTAAAATGAATGAATAAATAGCAATAATGGATTTATTTTTTGGCAGAAGTTTGATACTTAAGTGCATTCATTGTTTTATTATTAACAATGATATAACAGAGACGTTGAAATAAATCGAAACATTTTAGAAAGTGTTTTTAAATAATATCAATGGTTTTAGAAAGACAATGTTAAGAATTAATTGCAATTATGAAAGAGAATAGACAACAATATTGTATTATTTTAAATCAACAAATAATAAGAAAACAGATGTAAATTATATAAAACCGAATAATATTATTCAATACATGTTAACTTTTATGAAACAAAACAAAAAATCAAAGGATTACGTATTTCGATACCATTGAAATATTTTCGATGATAGTTTGGTTATTTTGAGAACTTTTGTCAGTATAATTTCTCCTACAAAAAAACATGACATATTACGAAGTAGAAGAAAATATTCTCTAACATTAATGTGTTGACGAATATACTGTTAATGTTACCACTGCAAATCTTTTCATAAGGGGTAAATTTTCAAGAAAACGTTTCCAAAATATCAAATAATCAAACTCCGGAATTTTCGGTCCTATTACTGTCGTTTCTCAAACCCTTTCAATGCATTTTTTCATCGACTCTAAATGGTTTCAATAAACTGAACATTTTTAGAGTAAAGATTGTTTACCAACATAACATGACAGTCCTGGTTTAGGACGAATGTTGCTGAAATTTAGCCCCAGGAGACATCATCTCCAGCTGGCTATACGACACGATCAGTGTCCTTATATTTTCGAACAAGGGAATCTAGCACTCTCACTAAGTTCAAAACAATATCTGTGTATCGCGATTTCCGGGTTATTTCCCTTCATCAGCACAGAACAATTGTTCGGCTAGATGTGGCGCTGTCAAATTCCCGTTCGAATTATATAGTTTTCAAAGTGACAACCAATCACTGATCTATAAATTAGAAAATTACTATTTTTTAAATCTCACAACCTTATGTTGGCAAGCAATCTTTACTCCAAAGTACTGTTGCTGAATATCTCTCGTGAGATTTAAAATAGTAATTTTTGAACTTTTTTAGTTTAGTAATCACTTACGTATCAAATTTAAACAAATTCATCCACTGCTCTATTTCGAATTTAGAGTTGTCGAAAACACAAAGTTGGAAGAATGAACATATTTTGCAATTTCTACAATTGATCAGAACTTTGTAAACCTTATAATACATTATAGTATCACTGATTCTGTTATATTCGCTGTTTGCTTCTGAAAGCACGTTACTTTTATTATGACTTTGAGGCTCATATCTACGATTTTAATATTTAACAAAAATATTAATCCTAATATTTCCTTCTTGTTTAAAACATTTTTACTTCATTTCAAACCGCTTCATATTGACAAACTTACTAACGAATATAATGTAAATTGTTGAGAAATTCGGCAACAAAATTTGATCTACAAATCCCCAGAACATGATATAAGGCTACAAAAGAACATTTTTCATTCGTGAAAAGTTGTTTCATCCGGACGCTCAGGACGTCAACAAAGACAAGAAACATTATATTATATTATAATATATATATATATATATATATATATATATATATATATATATATATATATATATATATATATATATATATATATATATATATATTATATATATATATATATATATATATATATGTATATATATATATATGTATGTATATATATATATATGTATGTATGTATGTATGTGTATATATGTATGTATGTATGTATGTATGTATATATGTGTGTGTGTAAGGATACCACCTCGCAGAAATTATCCCTGCTATAACGTATATCGAAAATATTTCGTAAAACAAATTTTACAAAAAGCATTCTCTACCAGTTTGCTTAAGACTCATCAATTACCACAAAGACGCAATTTTTGAGAGGTCCCTCTGTTATGCAATAGCTTTACTACTGCCTTACATAATTCAGTTCCTGTAATATTCTCAAGTAATGTTCACCAGATTTCTGCATATTTCATAACCCCAACAAAATCGAGCAATAACAACTAGCCTTGCAAATGATGTAATATCAGAGTTTTCATCTAAACAAATGGAATGGAATTGACATGAACCAATAAATTTTGGTGGCTCTTCTGATTTGTTTGTTTTGATTTTAGATATTCTGTTTTTTCTCACTGCTTCTATTCACTGCAATATCCTTAATGTGCTGAATAATATTTCCCTCTTATGGAAAACCATCAAAAGAAAAGGAGCACATTATATCCCTGATTCTTTAATATGCGGTTTCCCATGCTGGTTTTCAGCATGGAAGAACAATCAGTTGTTTTCCATGCTGAACCATAATCTGTGAAATCTACGTTGGAACTGCCCGAAGCAAATTGCATTAAAACATTTGACCATTTGATTGCATTCTTTGTGTTAGTTCCTCGAGAAATATTACCAGTTTGTTTTTGCTCATTTTTATCGGAAAGCGAACTATGAAAATTTTCATAATGCTGTTTTACCGAGGAAGTCCTGCACAGAACTCATTCAGTCATAAGCTTTATCACCCGTCTTGATATTACATTTTTTTCTCTTCATATTTCTGCAGAGATCACTTCATTTGAATATTTTTCTTTCTTGGTCGAGCTGACTTTTTAAAGGAGCTGAAAAGGGCAAAGAGAATTCAATAACATCTCACCGAATAAATATATATAGAATAAATCATATTACTGCAACGTATATTCCTAAAACACCACAGTGAAGACTTGTCTAATAATTACATATACACGTTTACATTAAATTCATAATTTGTTACAGATAATATTAATGAGTGACTCGAACAATATCATCATTGATAATGAAAATCTCACAATATTAATAGCGGTGGGAAGGCATAATCTTTGATGCATAAAATAGATGTGACAGGCCTAGATGTTATAATAATGCACGGAAAAATATATTCGTATATCTACTGCATTTAGAATACGTGAACACTGACAGATTTCTTAATTTTATAAAGGAAAATGCTTATTATTCACTAACTCGTCGATAAACGGAGTTTTGTTTCAAATTTCTGTTCTACTATCCTAAAACTGCTACCAGAAAATGAATGCACAAAAGGTGTTATTTTTATACAGATAATTAAATAATTTCTTTTCCTTATAGATATATACACACACAAACGCACACACACACACAAATATATATATGTATATATATATATATATATATATATATATATAATACATACACACAAAACACACATTCCCACACACGTATATATGTATTTATGTATTTCAAACGCAGTCTACGAAGACCCTGTATGTGGGGAAAAATCTAAACGATGTTATGCGCAAGATAATATTAAAAAATGTATGTATGTTTTTTTAATATGTGAAAGAGTAAAATTTCTGTGTCAATAAGGAAAATATATGAAACGGGTGATATTTTGAAGGCATGTGATGTAGTAGTTACTGTAGAAAATGGAAGTATAATAATGAGGAAAAGGTAAAGGAATCCATGAAATAGTTTCTGTGTATGTGTAATGAAAACAAGTATACTCTTGCGTAGTTCAACATTAATACCCTGCATCATATTTATTATTAAAATGATTTCGTTATTTTTATTTGCTTAAAAAACATACATTTTTCTTTGTTTCTTGTATATAGTAAGTAAATATATATCGGGTTTTATTTTACTTTGTACACTTTTAATTTCATGAACACTCTGATACAAAATATTACACGGGTTAATGAGGGGCAAATAAATTAAGATCAAGTCGAAATATTCTTGCTATTTACTTTTGTTTGTCCTTAATGATGTCTATTAACAATGTTGTTGATGTATTGAAACTGAGTCGAGCGCATCACTGCTTGTTTATGTAACCGGTTGTGTATTCACATGACGGAAAGTATATAATTGCCGTTTATTCTCTAATGTATTATTCTAAGATGGTTTTTACATTTGATACTAGATATGTGTACACATATTTCTAACGGTTCATTGAGAAATGTCTGCCAGTTCCAAAAAGGAATGTATATACGTTTGATATGGTGGTAGTCTCATGTGGTTCTAGGAGGGCTCTGCATTTTTTTTTTATGGAACCTGTAAAAATGATTTATTTATAGTGATCGAATGTTTGTGCTGTATACTCACTTCGACCATGAAATTGACGTTGCATAAACCGGCGCACGGTGTATCACACGTCAGGTTTTCAGGTGATAGCAGAGCAACGTGAAATGAAGTCCTTTGTTCAAGAGCACAAAGCAGAATCTGGTGCAGGGATCGCAACAGCGATCTCATGATCGTGACTGCAACCGTCAGATATACATATGTAAATAACAGAACTTAATCCGTCAAAAGGTGCATTTGTTAATGTATTGCATAATTGTCAATGCACAAAAGAAAAATTAGATAGTCTTGGTTTCAATACTTATATGTTTCGGTCCATGGACGAAATGACAACGAGTCAGGCGATAAGAGAGTACGCAATCAACAAAATCCCTAACTTCAGTATATTCTTAAATACATAAATGAAAAGCTCATAATGTCAACACTGAGAATTTCACTATCGAACCGACTATTCGAAAGATGTTTCGTGGAACTCCTGAAATATTTAGTATTGTATGTTACTCTTGCTACACCCGTGTTTTTTTTCTGGGTAATCAGGAACAGTAAGTATGAAATCTGAGTGTAAGCCATGAATTCATCATATCAAGTAATTTGTGATAGATGAAGAATGTAATGAATGTGACGAATTACATATTACAACAGAAGAATTTTTAGTACAACACGTCTACTTTGATCTATTTGTTTTAGAACTGCCAATCTGCCCTCCCAAAATAATTGCATTAAAAGAAATATCAATTACACTATGTTTTATTTTTTTCAATTGAGCTGACACGAAAATTTCTGCAACCAAGCAATGCAGTAAATGTATATATGTTATACGTCGACAAACAATGAACACTCTTCTGTTTGTGATCATGCGATAATTACCACAATCCAAAACATCGATAAAGACCTAAAGGTTTACACATAGGATATAAGTAGAAACCTACTTCAAAGACAAGATTCAAATACAATACATGATTGATGACGCTGCTGAATTTGTTTTTGGACTTCGTCTTGGTGAACATTACACACATGAATCCGAGTGACAAATTAGATCTAATTATACGTTAAAGAAAAAAATTTACACGGTTGATCCTTCTACAATAACCACAATACAATAGTAGTGGTGGTAGTAGTAGTAGTAGTAGTAGTAGTAGCAGTAGTAGTAGTAGTAGTAGTAGTAGTAGTAGTAGTAGTAGTAGTAGTAAATATCTGAATAAAGAACTAAGGTAGTGTACGCATTTTTATTATCAATGGATGGGTGGATAATGGTTGTTTTTCAGGTTTAAGCGTAACTAAGCGTAATTAACAATGTACTGTGTTGTATGGCACCTACTTAAGCGCACCATTTAGACACGCAGATATGAATTAGAAATAAAAGTTAGAAAATAACAGAAAATTATTGTAAGCAGATAATTGAAGCTTTAAAAATACGAATATAATCACCACCTTTGGTCGAAGAATGGGAGAACAATTATGATCGTACGTTACTTTTACATCTTTCACAACGAGATAGCAACGAACTACAAAACAGCGTGTAACAGTAAAATAAGGCACTGTAACTTCATGGAAATGAGGTATATTTATAACTACCCCAAATACTATGCGATTATTGATTGATCTCCTTTCAAAGAAATTCATAGCTGATCTATTAACCTTATTGCCAATACTTTTGAGCATTCTATATAGAGTTATACTTGTTATTGGGGATCCTAATATCAGAATATATTATTGCATTTTGATACTATTGTAATTTTCGTATAATTTTCGTACAAGTAATATTCTTAATGACCTTCTTCCGTATATTGCTGTTAGTTTTAAAAGAGCAAGGTGAGAAGGAATGGAAAACGCTTTACAAGAATATTTGCAACTAAGAATAATATGCAAAAATTTTTAGCTTTCAGAATTCTGATGTTCTATACGTCGCGATTGACCCACATATTAACGATAAAGCTAGAGAAACAACAAAAATGGCTGTCCGGTTGTTGAGAGAACACAACGTGGTTCTCCATTGTTGCAACTCACATGATTGGTAGATCTACATAAATCAACGTGTCAAATTCTAAACAGTGTATCGCCATTCATGAAATAGCTATGGAATATCTTGCGAATCATATTCTACGGCCTTCAAAAGGTGCATTTGTTAATGTAGTGCATAATTCCCAATGCACGAAAGGAAAATGAGATAGTCTTCGTTTCAATACTTAAATGTTTCGATCCATGGACGAAGTAACAACGAGTCAGGCGATCAGAGATTATGCAATCAACAAAACGGTAAGACAAGAAGCCAACCGGAATTTTTATCCATTATCTTAGATTTTGGAGTAGGTTTGTTAGCTTAGAAGAGGCGGAATATACTCAGAACAATGAAGTACTTTTGCAATAAGCAGAGTTAATGATTCACGCTGTCGATATTATTTTAATACAACTTTTAGGAGCTTATCAAAATTATACAAATATAAGTACTTTTTTAATCTCTATACATTCACTGATATAGTCATGAACTTCATAACGAGAAAGGTGTCTGAACAAAAAAAAAATAAAAGAAAAAAGCAAAACACTAAAACATTAATGTGGGATTCAGTTTGAAATACCATTAGAATGTATTCTTTTCTACACTAGGAACAAGACCGGAAATTTTGCTGGAGGGGGCCTAGTCGATTAGATCGACCCCAGTGCGTGACTGGTACTTAATTTATCAACCCCGAAAGGATGAAAGGTAAAGTCGACCTCTGCGGAATTTGAACTCAGAACGTAAAGACACACGAAATACCTATTTCTTTCCTACCCACAAGGGACTAAACACAGAAAGGACAAACAAGGACAGACAAACGGATTAAGTCGATTATATCGACCCCAGTGCGTAACTGGTACTTAATTTATCGACCACGAAAGGATGAAAGGCAAAGTCGACTTCGGCGGAATTTGAACTCAAAACGTAACGGCAGACGAAATACGGCTACGCATTTCGCCCGGCGTGCTAACGTTTCTGCCAGCTCGCCGCCTTACAGTTAGAACACATTAAAACAATCTATAGTAACACTTCGCCATATGGCGGGTCAACAATCGCAGTTCACCTATCGCGTTTGCCTTTGTGGTGTTATGTAAAATAAATGTATAGAATTTATAGAAATAAATACACTGTATAGTACTGTTTCTACTTCGCAGATTTTCACCTATCGCAGGAGGTGGGTTGGAACGTAACACCCGCAATAATCGAGGAATTACTGCATTGAATTATGAAATGCTTAAAAGGCATGGATGCTGCAAATTCCGTTTCTGTCGTCATATTCGAAATAATACAGCAGAAAACGCAGCTGGGAATAAATCAGAACATAAACCATCAACAAAATTGCTTCATACATTATAAACCAGTTGAATTGGGAATAAACCTCTGAAATTCACGAACCCAAACTAATCAATACATACATACATACATACATACATACATACATACATACATACATACATACATACATACATCCATGCATGCATGTGCGTGTGTGTAATATGTTTGCATGTATGAGTAAAGTCATGAGATATACGAAGGTTTTGGAGACAAGTTTAATTTTACAGTATATTTATGATATCTGGTATGGCAGGGATATTCTAAAACATTACTCGTATATCTTCATTGGATATTTTCTGTATTTGACATATCTTCGATAGTATTATATCATCTCCACGTCTCTAAAATAATTATATATATATATGCATGTATGTATGTATATATGTATGTATGTATGTATCTATTTATGTATGTATGTATGTATATGTATGTATGTATGTATGTATGTATGTGTGTGTGTATGTATGTATGTATATATCAGTGTGTATGTGTGACAGTGTGAGTGGAGAAAATGAAAGAGACACACACATGTAAGCATATATGTGTATATACGTAAATACGTATAAATATATATTTAACTATGTACGCTTATATATATATATATGTATATATATACATATACATACATATATATATATATATGTATGTCTATATATATATATATATATATATATATGCAATTATATGTATATATGTATGTATATGTATATATGCATGTATATGTATGTATATGCAATCATATGTATATATGTATGTATATGTATGTATGTGTGCATGTATGTATATAATGTGTACCTGTGCGTGGGATTCTATTTGCTTATGTATGATACTTTATATATGTGTGTCTAAATATTTTTATGTGTATGTTTAATTTTCAATTCTATGCTTCTTTCGAAGATGGAAATTCTGCCCTTAGGTTAATAATGTGATGCATCTTTGACACAAGGTCCAATGGGATAATGAGTTTTTCAGATTTGCCACTCGAATGCTTCTTTCTTCGGTTTAGATGAAGAACCTAAAAGACATAGTCGGCTCTAAAGTTGCATTAATATCTCTGTTTTCATTATAAAGAAAAGTGAGAAACTATTGCGAATGCTCTTTGTGTAGATATTACTCACTGGCATATGTTAAAGAATAAATTGCTTTCCATCATTTCATTTGTTTCTGCTAGGTATAGCATTGTTTGGTTGACAATAGAGTCGTAAAGGAAGGAAGAAACGGAATGACGAAAAAGACTCGTGAAGTAGCAGGAATATAGAATGAAAAGACTTGTGCTATAATTACTAAACTTCAACCAGAATGAAGTTGGTTTAAAATGTTCAGTTTTTATTCTTACCAGATTCTCACAAAAGTATGTCCATATTCATATAGACTGAAACGAAGTGTCTGGAGCTTTTGTATATTGTTAGACGCTTGTGAACATTGTTGCCAAAGAATTACAAGCGATTCAGAATGTAGTACGGTAAGTAAATAATAATAATAATAATAATAAAAATAATAATAATAATAATAATAATAATAATAATAATAATAATAATAATAATAATAATAATAGTAATAATAATAAAAATAATAATAATAATAACAACAATGTTCATATATAATTAGCTTTAATAAAAAAAAGATTCGGAAGCAACGTAATGAAATTTCATTGTATCTTACAACACAAAATTACGTACTCGTAACACGTAAATATAGAATAGGAAATAAATTTTCATCATCAGCCTAATGTTATATTTATGCTGAGGTAAAGGATGATACCGAAAAACTTAGTAGATTCTGCCTACGTTCATTGCATTAATCATGTACATGAAATGCACACCGATAATACTTATCAGGAAAGAGAAATCGATTATAGGTCCGGTGGTTATAAAGGTGTGTTAATTCTACAGTCATGGAAATAAATCGAATATTTCTCAAGCAAAATGATACAATTCGATTTGAACGCACGTAAATTTGCCGAATCAGGAGTGTATTATCCATGGATGCCTCATAGACACACATACATATACATGTATACAAATATTCACGTGCTCACACACACTCACACACACGCACATACACACGTGTGTGTGAGTGCGTGTATGTATGTGTGTACATACACGCTTATATAAAACATGCGTATACAAAGAGTATATACGAAGACGTGTATGTCCGAATATATCTATGGGATTGCATGTATATAAAATTGAGTGCTATTTATGTCTATTTGTGTGTGTGTGCGTGTGTGTGCGTATGTGTACGTGTGTGTGTGTATGTGTGTGTCGTATGTTCTTTATGCATTCCAAAATCGATCTACCGATTTTGACGTACGGTGTATCAAAAGATTCAGTACTATTTCGGGTACCAAACGAACTTTATTTTCTTTGACATATTTGCATTACAAAAATTTAAAATTATAATCTTTTCCATAAGTTATGTATCGTTAAAAAACATTTTATTCGACGACGACAACGATGAAGTGGCATGTTCTATATGAGTATGTACCTTAAAAGACATCCATCATCACGACAAACACCTTCACTCATTCACTCTTTCTCTCTCTCGCACACACACGCCGCACACACACACACACACACACACATACACACACACACGCACACATACACGTCCATTTCATATACACATACTTACATCTTTCATTTTCTCATATCCTTTACTTTCGCTTTCTCATTTCTTTCAATTTCTGCTCTCTTCAAAGCATAAATAAATAATTTTTTACGGAATTGTTTGTGTGTGTGCATGTATGTTCCTTATGTAGTCCAAAACCGAGTTGCCGATTTTGACGTATGGGCTATCGAGATGACATTTACGTACTCCGCCCCTTATTTCTTTCTTCAATTTACTCACACTCCTATGTTTTCCATACAGAAGATTTGCATTTCGCCCCAAAGTGGGTAACTGATGAGTGGCCGAGGTGCGGGAAGGGTCATTCGATATTTCTTTCAGGAAAATTAAACTTTCAAAAACAAATTATATTTCCCAAATTTGTAATCTCTATTTTAACACGTAGATGACAAAAAAAATTCGAAAAACAGTTTAAAATTATGAAATTTCGGTGGTAGGGGGAAACTATAACTTTGAAAATCTGATTTCTGGGCAAAATCATATTAACACCTTTTTATTCGATGAACAGTACATAGTTTGTGATCCTTTTTAAGAACATAAATAATTTTCATGCAAATTATACCCTCTCCACTTCACTTCTGGACAAGCAATAACTTCCATTAGCCAGTAATCCACTCCACTATGTATCAGCTAGCAGAATGCATTACACTTATCAACACAGAACACAGCCAAATAATTGAGAGTTTACCGTTTCTTCTCATAATACCAATATACAAATTCAGATTTGAATTTTACTACATACTCATTTACTCTTTTTTACTTGTTTCAGTCATTTGACTGCGGCCATGCTGGAGCACCGTCTTAGGTCGAGTAAATCAACCCCAGGACTTATCCTTCGTAAGTTTAGTACTTATTCTATCGGTATCTCTTGCTGGACCGCTAAGTTACGGGGACCTAAATACACTAGCATCGGTTGTCAAGTGATGTTGCGGGGGGGAACAAACAGACACACAAACACACACGCACATACACATATATATGACGGGCTTCTTTCAGTTTCCATCTACAAAATCTACTCACAAGGCTTTGGTCGGCTCGAAGCTATAGTAGAGGACAGTTGCCCAAGGTGCCACGCAGTGGGACTGAACCCGGAACCATGTGGTTGGTAAGCAAGCTACTTACCACCCAGCCACTCCTCTCTACATTCGTTTCTAAAAATGAAACGTTATACAATGCACGACTTCA
>NC_043004.1:14344659-14352159 GCF_006345805.1 Octopus sinensis
TGTGGTTCGTCGCTTAAGTAGAGTGAGGCCGTGCATTATCATCTCTTTTCCCTAATCTGGGTTGCTTCCTTTTTTTAAATTTTTCAAGCATACAATCAATTTCTTGACAATAGGATGTTGCTGTTACAGTTTTTCCTTGTTGCAGAAATGAATAATGAACTACACACTTTGTTGACCTCCATACACTGACCATCAACTTTTTAGTGTGCAATGGTGGTTTTGGGTAGTGTTTTGGCAACTATCCTGCATCTAACCAGTGTCCCGTTCTCCTGCTATTGTCAAAGAGTATCCATTTCTCATTTCACGTAATGAGTCGATACAAAAATGGTTCTCTTTGCAACCGAGAAATCAACATGGAACACATTGTAAGGCATCTGTTTCTTTGAATCTTATTAAGTTGATGGGGAACAAACCTATCCATCTTTTTGACGTTTCCAATTTTCTTCAAGTGTCGAGAAACAGTTGTATGAGATGTCTGGAGCTCTGATCCGAATTTTCTGACTGTTGTCCTCGGATAAAGTTTAAACGAAGCATTTAATTAATCATGCCGAAAAACTGATTTTAGTTTCCCTCTTGGTTCATTTTTTATGCTTTCACTTCCCGAACGAAAACTTTGAACCATCTTTGAACAATTCTAATGTCAACAGAAGCGTTGCCAAAATCCCGCTTTTTGCAGAGGCGGTACCATGGCCAATGAGGTAAATCCGAGGCGTGGTTATTGCTGGTTGAAAAGCCCGCTTGATGTTTCGTAGAGCTTCGGTGACATAGTGACTCAACTTGTATTCGTACACGAAAATCCCTCGGTATTATTCAGTTGTCAACTTTGTCATAAGAGCTGTGGGGAGCAAATTTGAATAATAGCATTGACTAGAAAGAAAAAAAGGAAAGAGTAAACACAAGCATATACATAGAAACTCATTGAAAATCCATTTATAGATGACTCATAAGAAACCTATTTAAAATACATTTCATGTGGGACAACCTAATATATATATATATATATATATATATATATATATATATTGTTAATAGTTCATCTATCCGAAAAAGAACACTCTCTAAAGCGTTAGTCTAAAGCGTTAGTGACGTAATATACTTGTAGGAAGTTAAACGTTATGGCCAGTCGAAGAGTGACCATTGTCTTCGCACCTATAAAATACCTAGCAGTTTAGGTGATACGTCACAATTAAATGCCTGAAGACGCATGGCATCTGTACAACTGCAGGAAGAAATACGTAATGGTTAGTTTGTTTTGTAAACGCAAAAGTAAATTGCACATGCTCAAGGGCGAGACAGGGCTAGCCTCATTACATAGGCTCCGGCCATGTTGATATTCGACGGAACTGTTCAACGTATGGTTCCCGGCTTGAACGAATTTTTAAGTATTGCTGCCTAAAACTCGCTCGACCTGAGGACCTTTTTAAATTCCAGGAATGAAGTATTCTGTCAATATCCACATCTGAAATGTTTCCCACTCGAAACTTGGAAAATCCCCATTCGTTGAATAGTCCCGCCACAGTTTCGATTATATCACAATGGGCTGAGCTGATATAAAGGAAATATCCCCGTCAATCGGGGCTACAGTGAAGGACACTGGTGTCAAATTACTATGCAATAGGACTGAAACAGAAGTCACAAAATCACTTAACCACACCACCAGCTCGAAGCATTTTTTGTCCCTCTCATCCTTAGTCAACAATCAGCCATTACGATCTTTTTTATGGAATCAATTCCATCATTACTTTTTCTTTTCTTTTGAATTTTTCCTAAATATATATACCTTATATATGTTTAACTTAATTATTCATATATTTTTCACCAAATATCTTTGCAATGTCATCAACAAACCGCTCTTCCTCGTGATCGGCATGGCTCCATGTTTTCGTATTTAATTATTTACTTCAAAGCTTGGCTCTGCTTCATATAAGATTATGTGATTCATCAAAGATGAGGAGTGCTTAACAGTAATGATATCTTACGTTCTTCTAAGTAATTATCCTCGATTCAATAGACTCATAGTTTAGATAAGTTTTTGAAGAACATAGAAAGGTATTTCCTCATGTAAACTGCATTACGCTTCGCAAACCTTGGTACTCAAGGGTGTGCACATAGTAAAACAGAGTTTTATAATATACTGAGTAAATTATAGTTTCTTACAGAATCAGAAGCGATAGATTTGTCATAATACCCTATTCATGGCATTCCATGAAACCGGCTAAAATTCCTTATAGGAATGAATTACACTCAGTAGCTCCCCTCACAGAATTTAGGCTCACTGTGGTATTGATTTGCCAAAGTGTAGCTGAAGGAACTTCTTGCGACCACATGTGAGATCTGTGTGACAAGTCTGAGTACCTTACGTCGTACTACACTTCTATTTCAGTCGATACATGCGAAACACACACACACATACATACACACAACACAAATATTCGCATACACACACAAAAACACATACACATACACACACACAGATACCCGCGCATATACAAACATACATACAGACACACAGTGACACACACTCACACGAGCGTGTATATACATATACATATGCGAATATATACACAAGCTTATGTATACACACACATACATACACACGCGTACACACGCACACATGTGCGTATATTTAGGTATATGCATGTACATGTGACGATTTTTCTGATGATGAGGTATTAGTCTCCATAATTATAATTTAAATTTGTGTTATTTTATATACATTTGCTAACATTACTATCCTACATTAGAATATATGCAAAATACACACTACTGCTCCTACTAATGGGCGAATCTGAAAAAAATTGCTATAAAGTGTTGCTCGAATTCTTCCCTTTCTTATCTTCAATTTAAGAGCATAAACACTCGGGACGTCTACTTATCTATGAAGACTAACTGTAGCGTCTCTTTTTCCGGTTTTTCTACTTAATTATATTTATACTTTCATCTGTACAGCTTATTTATAAATGCTTTGATGTCATTAACATTTAACTGTCCATCTTTTATTTTATTTTACTTTCATTAACTCTCCAATACATTTCCTGGAGCAAAGTCTTGTTTTCCTGTATCAGATCTCCCTTTCTTTGATTTTAGTTTTTACTCTGTTCATCTGATCTAAGTACTAACCTATCTACACTTATGGCTTTCCGACTTAGATTTACCCATTATAATCGCACACACAATCACACACATGAACACAAACACATGCACACGCACACACAAGCGCACGTACACACAGAGGAACAAGCACGTACGTTCATATATATATATATATATATATTATATATATATATATATATATATATATAACATTATTGGTGAATTGAAGAAATGGAGCTGAACGCAGATTGAACAGAAATCGTTTTATTTCATTCTACACGTGTTTCGAAAGGCACAAATTACCAAAATCCGACTGAATAATGGGACCATATTGTGTCTTTCTCTTCCTGAAGAGAAAAGACACAATATGGTCCCATTAAACAATCGGATTTTGGTAATTTGTGCCTTTCGAAACACGTGTAGAATGAAATAAAACGATTTCTGTTCAATCTGCGTTCAGCTCCATTTCTTCAATTCACCAATAATGTTTTAATTTCAATTATCCGCACCAACGCACGGTTGCAACGCCAGATGGTTGTACCTCCAACCGTGCTGTTCACTGCTGTGATTTTTGCTACTAAGGTATCGGTTAAACTTTTGATTAATCTACTACAAGATTATTCATCTTTCTATTTCACATAATATATATATATATATTATATATATATATATATATATATATAATATATATATATATATATATATATAATATATATATATATATGGCAAATAAGAAAAAGGAGAGGATATAAAATCGACAGACATCAGCCACTAAACTTTCAAGTATATCCATTTAATCAATGTAAAGTTGAATACACACACATGTATATGTATGAGTTATACAGATTAGCGAGTGGAGAAATCTGGTAACTGCATAGACAAGTGTGTGGATGCATATAAGCACATAGATACGAATGAGTAACTGAGAAAATAAGAAATGAGCAAAAATATAAATGGGTGTGCAGGTACTAGTTCCCCACGACCGTTTCTGTTTAGAGGCAACAAAATCTTCCGGGTTATCTCCATCACTTCAATGTCATACAAGGATGAACATACAAGGCTTGGTTTCTCAACCTCTAACTCACACAGAATACACACACACACACACACACACATATATATATATACATGTGTGTAAATATGTATGTCTATATATATGTATACATATGGTGACATGCACAACTATGTGTATGTATGTGCATATATCTCTGGTTGAGGTTTTGTAATTTAATATTTAATGAAGAACAAACGGTGTCCGACTGTGAATCAAAAAATGTTTAATGCTAGTTGAAGACTGAGGAAATACTGCTATCTTGACAGACATCCCATGCTTTTCCATCCACCCTTCTTACCGGTATCTGGTAGTAATATGTTTAATATCTGTTATCATACATTTAATTCGGTGTAATTTGTGGGAGATATATCTACTATTTTCAAGGAAGCCAATGACTGAGTAGAAATTTCCATATTCTCAATTTGAATTATGTGCGAAACGTCGTTCATCTTAATCCAGTGTCACCGATAGACATCATCCAGTCAAATGCGTTAACGATTTGTTGAAGCAATTTAATTTAGTGGATGGCTTTTGCTTTTCGTAGTTGTTGGCGTTGTTGTTATTTTTATGGCTTTTGCCGAACAGAAAGGACAGTGCCAATTACTTTCTGGAAGCCTTCAATGTAGGCCACTAGAAGAAAGAGTGCAAGTCATCGTCAGAATGCAGTCTAATGTCAGTTCTTTGATTTATCTTGTAGTTGGACACCAGCATATAGGTTAAACCGACTGACAGATTAAGTTTACCACTACGGACAACGAAAACGATTTCAAATAGGTTCTGTCTTATAAATTTTAGAGATAAGATTTTGGTCAATTAGAAATTAGGGCAAAAAATAAAAATAGAAAAAATTCTCAAGGTGACCGGCATTGTAATCATACTCGAAATATTTTAGTTTCAAAGTAAACTCTTAACCAAGTAGTTTCATATACTTTATGGACAGGGGCTGAAAACTAGCCAATTCCCTCATAATTACTGATTGAGGTAAATCCGATAACATGAGAAAGTCTTCAATTTCCCATGAGCACAAAATAAATCCATCTCATTCCGATTATTAAGCTAACGGCTTCTGTTAGCCAATATAATTTTCGTTCCGTCCTTTGTGCAAAGAGTACAGGGACGCCTCCCTCCAGGTAGGGCAGGATAGTTCCCAACACCGACCATTTCGAACTATAGTTAACAATACTTTACTCTAGAATGTGGACATAGAAGACCTAATCCTTGGTGGATGGGAAGTGTACGGTGATTCGCCGTTTTTTTAAGTTCACAGAAATCTCCAGCAGAAATCATGGTACTAATTATACTGCCAATCAAATATTTTCCATCAAGCATATGTCAAGGTGTACTGAGTGTAGTTTTTAATGCTGATTTCAAATATACAATTTGTTTTTGACATCACGTACAGTTTTCAAGATGAGAAAGTTTTTTGGTTTTAGCCCATGCATTATATAGAAATTCCAATTAATGGCGTGTATGCATGTTTTTCATTTACATCACGGACACATACCTTTATGTGAACCAATCAAATTTTGTCTGATGAAATGGGTATTTCAACATCTGAAATTGTCCAGTCATAATTGGTCTCATGCAATATTTCATCATCTCAAATTCAATGCAAGTATAACCGTTTGTATTTATTTCCTTTCTTATTTTACAGTGTTAACAATGTCAAGACAGTGTAGAAATCGTCCTGGTGTGTTTTGTTACGTCTGGACAATTTATTGTGAAAGTTCAAAAACGTACAATAACATTAGAAATCAAAAAGATTTTAAAGCTATATTTTGACTGCCCTCTTGAAGATCAGGACAAGTTATGGGCACCATATTTTATCTGTACAGTTTGCTCAAATGGCTTACATGACTGGTTCAATAAGCAGAAGTCGCTGCCTTTTTGTGATTCCAATAATATGGAGAGAACCGAAATACCATTTTTATGACTGTTATTTTTGCAAAGTAAATGTCACAGGATTTTCTATGAAGAATAAACACAAAATTGTGTATTTCAATTTGGATACTGCCATGATACTGTGCTTCGCAATGGAAGTCTGCCAAATCCACTTTCACCAGATGATACTGCTGACTGTCACGAGAGTGCTGTTGAGAAAGTCTACGTCGCTGATGACGATAGCTTTGAACCGCAGAAATTTTCGCAAGCTGAACTGAATGACCTTGTCAGAGACCTATCCTTCTCTAATGGTATAGCAGAACTATTGGCATCAAGACTGAATGAGAAGTATCTGCTAGAGCACGGTGTTCGTATAACTTATTTTCATCTGAGAAATGTG
Source organism: Octopus sinensis (assembly GCF_006345805.1). Lineage (NCBI taxonomy): Eukaryota > Metazoa > Mollusca > Cephalopoda > Octopoda > Octopodidae > Octopus > Octopus sinensis. Next base: position 14,351,088 of record NC_043004.1, read on the forward strand.
GTTCTACAAACGTAATTTTCTGCTGAAGGCCCGCTTTGCTTTTGCAGTAACATCGATGGATTTTTCGAATGTTATTCACAAAATCATGATCCTGCAGAGTGGCGTTTTCTTATTGATTCTTAAAAACGAAGTTTAAAAGCTGTACTTCATAATGGTAATTTGAAGCCCTCCATCCCTATTACACACTCTGTTCATCGTCATGAATCATATGAGAATATGGAACTTTGACTTCATGCCATTGCCTATGAAAGATTCTCATGGAAAATATGTGGAGATTTAAAACTCATTGCAATGTTAATGAGAATGCAGTCAGGTTTCACAAAATACTGTTGTTTCTTGTGTCTGAGATAGTCGGGCAACTGACAGACATTATTCGGAATCAAACTGGCAGACAAGAACATCATACGAGCCAGGACTGTCTAGTGTCAAGAAAATACCTCTTGTAGATCTATGTAAAGTCCTATTGCCACCTTTACACATGAAGCTTAGACTGAGGAAATAGTTTGTAAAGACACTAGGGAAGAGAAATGCCAGAGCATTTGAGTACATTGTAGAAAAGTTTCTCAAAATCACACAGGCGAAGTTGAAAGAGGGTATCTTTGTCGGACACTAAATTAGAGAAGTACTCAAAGAAGTCAACGTCAAGACAACACTGGATGAACTGGAACTACCTGCCAGGAATGCTTTCAATTGTATCTGTGAGAATTACTTGGGCAGCAAGAAGATAATGGACTACAAGGATGACATCAAGAATCTTCTGAAATGTTACTGAGCAATGGGTTGTCGCATGTCACTTCTTGAACTCCCATCTGGACTTCTTCGCAGATAACCTTGGCGCAGTGTCTGATGCACATGGTGAAAGATTTCACCAGGACATTAGTGCTATGGAGAAAGGGTACCAAGGCTTCTGGAATGACAGTATGCTGACTCACTACTACCGGACACTTTACAGGTCAGGAACACTGCAGGAAATCCAAATCACAATGTTTCTAACTCTGTTGTTCTAAATTTGTATGTTTTGTTTGACTAACTGTTTTTGTGTATTCACTCTTTGTAGAATCATAGTGATGAT
>NC_043004.1:14357159-14404659 GCF_006345805.1 Octopus sinensis
CTTCTTTCAGTTTCCGTCAATCAAATCCACTCACAAGGCTTTGGTTGGCCCGAGGCTATAGTAGAAGACACTTGCCCAAGATGCCACGCAGTGGGACTGAACCCGGAACCATGTGGTTGGTAAGCAAGCTACTTACCACACAGTCACTCCTGCGCCTATATATATATATATATATATATATATATATATATATATATATATATATATATATATATATATATACATATATATATGTGACTATGTGTGTGTATACATATACGTATACATTGAAGAACCACAATCATATAAGTACATATATGTAAATACTCTTACCTGTCATCTATCTATCTGACTATCTATCTATCTATCTATATATCTATCTATCTCTCCCTATGCATGTATATATGTATGTATGTATATATGTATATGTATATATATATTATATATACATTCCTTTCTCTCTCTCTCCCTTTCTCTTTATATATGTATATATAAATACATATACACATACACACGCACACACACGAACAGACACACATACACAGATAGACATGTGAACTTGTGTGTATTTTGTAATCATCCATGAAGCTATTCACATACTTAGTAAATAGAATTAAAGGATAACATATTTTACCTTCCTGATATGAAAGACGATATTTCGTTTAAGATTTGCTTTTTCCTCAAAACACACATTCAAATTACTTTTCTTTCCAGTTATGAGCCATCATCCGAGAATTTACATTAGCGCATTTGATCTCATACGTATGCATGCAAATATACACAAACACAGGAACACACACGCATACACAGGAAAATACAGGCATACACACTAACATACACGCATGTATAGAGTCTGTATGGGCTAAAATCTAATAAAAGGCTATGCTCTGCGGCAGTAATTAGTGACGTCAATGAGAACCAGATGTTCATATAATTAGTGTTAGATTTCAATTACAGTTCTTCTGGTCATTTGCCATCAATATGATACTGCTGACAATTTTTTCTTACAGATAGAAAACTTCACATATTTCAAATAAAATATGCTACTTAAAAATACATGCGTCAAAATTTCTACTTACAGATGTTGCATATAATGGGTCTAATAGTTTATTTTTATGAAATTGCGAGATAATTTAAGGTTGATGTTGAAATTTTACCTGAAACAATGATGTTATACAAGAATTTTGCCGTTCTACAAACATAGTATCCCTAAGATGCAAGATCTTACCCAGTTTATTATTATTATTATTATTATTAGTATTATTATTATTATTATTGTTGTTGTTGTTGTTTTTGTTGCTGCTGTTGTTGTTGTTGTTGTTTTTGTTGTGCTGTTGTTGTTGTTGTTGTTGTTGTTGTTGTTGTTATTATTATATGTTTGACTTTTGCTTTGTATTTGTACAAGTTGACTCCATGTCTCACCCAGAAATCTCAAGAGATAACAATTTAAATTTTTAAGTTAGTGTTATACCTAGGGTGTCAAATACTTGGTTTTTTACGTAGTATTGTTCTAGAAAATGCTTAAGAAAAACATAAGAAAATTATGAGTTTGTTTTAAACTTGAGATTACATAGACAGTATTTACGTAGGATATGGGTAGTTTCCAGGAGCACTATCTTTTGAGTTTCTGCCATTTTGGGGTTTCCTGGTATATGAGATATGTAGGAATCTGCCCCTTTTGCTATCATTTCAAGGGCACCTATGACAACAGGTTTTGTTTTAATCTTGAGCTTTCACATTTTGCTAATTTCTATTTCAAGATCTATATATTTTCTCAGTTTTAGATGGATACATGTATGACAGATACATTTATGTCGATTGGGACAGTCATATCAATGAGGGGGCATGCTTTTTGTCTGAAGTCTTCCACTATAATGTCTATCTTTCCGTCACTTTGAATGGTGAGGTGATAATGTTCAAGCACTTGAGGTGGTTTGTATTCTCATCAGTTTTTATCATGGGGCAGGTCCAGGATTTTGCGAATTACCCAGTGAACATATAGTGCTCCTCTACCATGCCTGTTAAGATACTCTGCAGGTACAAGGAGACTACACATGGAGACAATGCTTTGATTTTGTATTATTATTATTATTATTGTTGCCTTTGCATAGCTTCTAACGCTGTAGGTGTATTACAGTGTCAGCTGTTCACTACCAGTGAACTAAGAAAACACCCCTTATTCTTTGAGCACCTTCCGGAGTATTCGAGCAGTTCCAAGCAGTGCTGTTTTCTGCAAGTGTTCCACCCTTATTGCAACCCCTATTTGTCCCACGTGCTTCTCAAAAATTTTTCTCACTGTTCCCATGTCTCCGACAATTATTGGTAATATTGCTACCTTTTTCATCGACCATAACTGCTTAACTTCCCAAGCTAACTTGTCATATTTCTCGACTGTTCTTTCTTCCTTGTCGCATACCTGTTGTCAGCTGGGCTTGCTATGTCTATGATCCAGCATAGTTTGTTTTCTTTCTCAATTAAGACTATGTCCGGCTTCCTATTCTCAATCTCGTGGTCACACTAAATAATAAAATCCCATAGGATCGTTGTATTTCTATTTTCGATAATGCCTTCAGGCTTGTGGTCGTACCAATTTTTTGCTCTGTCAAGTTCATACATGTTGCAAAGTATCCAATGGACAAGCCTGGCTATATTGTCGTGGCGTCTCTTATATTCCTTCTGGGCTATTGGCGTACATTGGCTGGTAATATGCCATACGATTTCACCGTTTTCTCCACAGATTCTGCACTTATCATTTTCTATTATTATTATTATTATTATTATTATTATTATTATTATTATTAGTAGTAGTAGTAGTAGTAGTAGTAGTAGTATTAGTATTATTATTATAAAGGCTGCGAGCTGGCAGAATTGTTGGCACGCCGGGTGAAATGCTTAGCGTTGTATCGTCTGCCGCTACCTTCTGAGTTCAAATTCCGCCGAGGCCTACTTTGCCTCTCATCCTTTCGGGGTCGATAAATTAAGTACTAGTTGAACACTGGGATCGATGTATTCGACTAGCCGCTCCCCCACATTTCAGACCTTTTGCCTATAGCAGAAAGGATTATTATTATTTTTGTTGTTGTAGTTGTTATTATTGTTGTTGTTGTTATTTGTGTTATTGTTGTTGTTGTTTTTATTATTATTATCATTATAAAGGCATCGAGTGGGTAGAATCGTTAGCACGTTGGACGAAATGCTTGGCGATATTTCACCCGTCGCTACGTTCTCAGTTCAAATTCCGCGGAGGTTGACTTTACCTTTCATCCTTTCAGAGTCGTTTGAATAAGGACAAGTTACGAACTGGTGTTGATGCAATTGACTTCCCCCCCACCCACCAAATTTCAGGCCATGTGAATATAGTAGAAAGGATTATTATTATTATTATTGTTATTATTATTTTTTACAAACGCAATTACGATGTATGAAATGAATCTGTAGTGCGACAAACACAAGAGTGTCTGTTATAGTGGTGACGAAACGAAGAGGCAGAGAGAACTTAGTAGTTGATTTTATGAATGTGGGATGACAGGTAGAATATCAAATTTAGTAGAACGAGTCGTTTCCTTTGGAAGAGGGTCTCGAGATATTAAATGTGTGAGTAATAGCTTCCAGTGTCGTTCGGTGTCGAAAAAGAAACTAAGGCCCCAAATTTCGACAACATGGATGAGAATGATCATGAAGATGAATTAAGCATCCATATTAATAGAATATTATCTCATTCTTATTACAAAATCTGTTTCCCTTGCAAATTGATCTGAGTTACCGTTTGTTAACTCGGCATCGATATTGTCAAACATTAATGTTGTGTTACGATCTGTCTCCTTTAATTTGCATGTAACTCTATTAACTGTTTCTGCTTCAATGTAAAACGAATGTCTAATTCTAATTATCTTTAAGAGATTTATCTACTACTACTTGTGTGATACTTTCTAAAGTTCTTGTCTGTCGTTTAATCTTTACTTTATATACCTTTAAATATTTAGACATCTGCCTTGAACTACCTACAATTTAATTCAATTATACTTGATATGGTCTATTGATTTTTGTATGAAAATTCAGTCTGGTATCGATTCAATGTGATATTAAAATTAAATATACTCGAAGTAACTTCAAATCAATGTCATTATATCTGAAACACATTGTTCCAGATACATTACTTATATCCCTCATAATCTAGATCTAAATTGTGCAATGGTAAAGTGAGTTATTTATATAAATATATTTTACCTCTTGATGCTAAGACAATTGTGAGGAAGTTTATATTCATAATCAAATGAAAAGCTTTATTTCAATATATTTATAATAAAATTAGAATTTTTATTTCAGTATATTTATATTTCTTCCATAATTAAAAATACCTTGCAGGTACTATGATAGAGTTTAACGTCATTCCAATTTACGAATTTGTGGGAAAAGCATGTGCATTAGACTACGTTGAATTAATCGCAGAACCCGAAAATAGTTTCCTGGAGGCAAAATATACATTGTTAGATAAGATTTGGCTTCGAAAATTCATTAAAGGTTTTCAATGTTTGTCGTATTTAATAACCTGACACCGAGAGCACTCATTATTTGAGAGTAAGTAGTAGTTGTTAGTTTGTAGATGTTAGAAAAAGCTCATATATGCTTAATTGGATGAGCACTTGTCGTGAGTTGAACTTAAGAATAGTTTGTTGTTTAATCTCAGTGGTTCTCATTTAAAGAGATATTGTGTAGTAGAAAAGGAGCCGATAAAGATAATTATCTCAAATGTTCAGATTTGTAGACGGCGTAACTTTGTTGCTACACGTTATCGATATAAATATTTCTTAAGCGGGAGAAGTAATCTAAATTGTTATTGAGAAAGAGCGCTGGAACTAATGATGGAGGCGCGTGGCTTAGTTGTTATGTTGTTGGACTCATGATCGTAAGGTTGTGATTTCGATTCCGGGATCAGGCGACGCGTTGTGTTCTTGAGCAAGATACATCATTTCACGTTCATCAAATACACTTAGCTGGCGAGAATAAATAATCCTGTGTTGGACCAGCGTCCCGTCCAGGTAGGGTATATATTCGCCACGGAAACCGGTAAACCGGCCCTGTGAGTCTATATGACACGGGAAAGAACACTGACGGAGATATTATTATTGTTCAGTTGTTTGTACTGCCGATTTGCACAATGACACATTTTACAAATAGAGAAAATTCCAAATGTCTAGATATGAATTATTATTCATTTCAAATTATGGCTTATGCCCAGAATTCAGCAGGAGCGGACAAGTCGATTACATCGACCACAGTCTTCAACTACTACTTATTTTATTGATCCTGACAGGACAAAACGAAAAATCGACCTCAGCGGAATTTGAACTCAGAATGTGAAGACGGACGAAATGCTGCTAAGCATTTTCCCAGGGAGCTCGCAAATCTACCGGTTCCCCGCCTTAATATGAAGTAATACTGGTTTAGATTAAGAATTAATGTTGGTTTCAAATTATGGCTGAAGGCCAACAGTTTTGTCGGAGAGAGCAAATCGATTACATCAACGCCAGTGCTCCACTGATACTTACTTTATCGACCCCGAAATGATGAAAGGCAAAGTTAACCTCGGACGAAATGACGCTAAGAATTTTGCCAAAAAATACCGCCAGCTCGCCGCCTTAAATTACAAATTAATATTAAAATAAGAAAAGCCTTTCGTTGCGAGTGAACTATCAGCAACCATCCAATGTAAGCGTATAGAAAGTTTACGATATATATTTACTTCACAAAGAAATAGTTAATGATGATAACACAACGGGTAGAATAAGGCAAGTGGATATGATAAATATGCATAACATAGTCATCTATATTAAAGTAGAATCATTATGATTAATATAAACGAAATTGCCACAACACAACAATATATTGGCTTCAAATTTTGGCATGAGGCCAGAAATTTTGGGGAAGGGAATAATTCAACTCCACTGTTCGACAGGTATTTATTTTTATCAACCCCAAAAGAAGGAAAGGTGAACTCGAAATCAGAGGAATTTGAACTCAGAACTTAATGACGGAAGAAATACCGACTAGCATTATGCCAGGTGTGCTGACAATTCTGCCTGCTCTCCCTCTGTCAGCGTACTAATATATAACAACGTTTTTAATCAGCTCTTTCCAAATATTGGTCACGTTCTGCATGTAAACGACATCTGAAACCAAATCAAAACTGTTCATAGCTTGTTCTGGTGTTTGATATAAAAACGATGAATGATGTGAGATCTTGGATGTGGATCTACGTGAAAATAATAAGTGAAAATAAGAGAAAGATTATAAGCATATTGTCATGAGTGACATATTGGATAATAGAATACATGATATGTGGTTATAAGAAATATTTCTATATTTGTTCACAGCTCATCTTATTGAAATGTTAAAGCTAATAAAATATGAATGGATAGAGAGAAATGTTTCTTGCTGTTTCTGCGAATTTGCGTATATTAGAGATGTTTGTTTGAGATTTCTGTAGGGAAAAAGAACAACACACGATTTTATGTTGTTCTATTGTGTTTATATCGAAGATGGAAACCAACACCAACGTTTCAAGGTACAGACTTCAATAATTATTGAGAGATATCTCTCCTAACATGGAACCAAACGTAGTCTGGTTACCCCAGGAATACAGAACATTTAGCCACCAATGCGCTTGAACGCTCATTCTAACTGTTCGCTATTAAGACACACACACGCACGCACACACACACACACACATACACACACACACGCACACACACATACAAGTATATAAATATATATACATGGGGGTGGTTCTCTGTGTGCATACATATAAATACACACACGCACACGCGCATACACACACATGCACACATATATAATTTTAAATTTTGCCATAGAAGAAATGAGGTAAGGCTTAAAATAGTACCTCGGAGATAATGATGTTGGCAGTCAGTTATCCATATTTAAGTTAAAATGAAAAAGAATTTCACGTAATAATCAATCTATTCTTCAGTGATGTTGACTATCTTAACGAAAAGGATAGAAAAGATTACACACAACTGAATGGAAAGTGTTCCTATAAATGACCAGTTGACATGCACTCAATTTGTGGAGCCAATGTATAGCTGATGAAGCCACTCGAGTTTAAATTCGTAGGTTAGTATTATGAGGATATATTGGATAAAATGCAGTCGCCTAAGTTTGCGAATGAAACATCTATTGATCCACTTAGTCTCTTTAACAACAAAGGTTAATAGATCTCTTTTATGCTTCTTAGTAATTCTCTTTATATAGAAAGATCAGAAAACTTAATGAAATTACTGTGATTAATAGTTAGTTTGACCTAGAGGTGGAATTTTAAGAGATATTTTGTGCTTTCGAAAGTACTAGCAGCTGATAAGGCCTAATATATCCTACGGCAATGTAGAGATACCAGGGATAGCAGTGCTAATATAGATGTACATGGAATAGTTTTAAAGATTATGAAGGAAATAATCATTTTCTATGATTTATATAGATTTAATGATTTTACATGTGGCTGGTATGAGGGATCAGAAACTCATCGAATGTGAGGTATGGATGCATCCAACATCTGAAAATATATTAAAGACCTATATACTAAAAACAAACTGGGAGAAAATAATATGGATAGGAAAAAACGCCGGAAATGTTACCCAGTAACTTTAGTAATTTCCTCTGATCAGTATTTAATTCGACTGAGATATGTATTGAAAGAATAGAAATTTATATAGCTTTAAATTATAATAAGTTCTCACATCTGCTTGTAATTTATAGACATATCTAACTACAAAACAGTAGTTAATAATGCATCTGTTTTATATAGAAACAATTTTATTATATAAACTATTTATTTTCTGATTACTGTACAAAATGGTTCCCATAACTGGAAGTAATATCTAATTTAGCAGCTGATATATTTCTTTTGCATGTATAACTGCTTATATGTCTGATGTGGAAAATATATTATTTACAGGAAATGCTAATGCTATTTTCGTCTCGATATGTTTTTTTATGGCATTTAGAATTATGCTATATGTCTGACGCTGTTTTACTTTTTTTTTATAAATGTCCGAAATCACTAGTCTAGATAAACAATTATGAATACCACTAAAATATTTGAATGAATGATATTGACAAGAAATTAAGTTTTATTGATATTTGGTCTGAAACACCAAGAAATGACAGTTGTAAAACTATACATTTAGCTGAGGTAATAGCTTTGATACAGTGTAAATTAACTTTCAGATAGGATCCGTCGAAAACGTAATACACGTCTTACAGTGTAGCGTTCTGAAATCAGAAAGAAAGGAACCACGAACATTTTAATGAATTTATCGCAGTTCCATAGACATGTTGTAATGTAAAATTTTATAATAAATTACTGCATGTCAAGTTATTATCCTTTGCAGGCGGCGAGCTGGCAGAATTGACTGCAGGCTAGAAAAAAAAACTTAGCGGCATTTCGTTTACCATAACATTTTGAGTTCAAATTCTGCCGAGCGGGTCTTTGTTTTTCATCCATCAGGAGTCAATAAAATAAGTTCCAGTTTATCACTGGGGTTGATGTAATCGGATTACGCGCTCACCTGAAATTGCTGAGGTACATTTCTTCAGACATACAGTCGATATTAGCTTATATTACTAACCTCTACCTTATCAGAGTGATATGATTTAGCGTTCTTACTTCAAAGCATCTTATGTATTTATACATCATATACATATAAAACCTTCACGAAAGAGATTCAGAAAGTTTATCTACTTTCTTTTATAATCCACATCACAGCCGCGGGTGTATGGGATGCGATGGCAGGCTGCGCGGGATACAAGTCGCCAGGCTTGGATGGTCTACCTTACCAGCTCTATTATCATATGCCAGACTTGTTTGGAGGCGTCTTGGCAGCTGTCTACTGCGAATGGCAGCAAAAGGGGAGTACCCACAGTTCTGTGAATCGAGAAGCGGTGGCACTGTTAAAGAAAGATCCAGACAAGGAGAATGTCAGAGATACCTTCAGGCCCATCACACTCCTCAACGCAGATTTGAAGATTTGGTGTTAGGGTTAGCCGTGAGGTTGGTGCATATCATCGAAAAACGTGCGCCGTGCTGGGCAGGACTATCCATGACAACCTCCATCTGATGCATTACATCATAGAGTAGTTAACGAATCTGTCATGGGTGGGACGCTGATCAATTTGCATCATTCGAAAGCTTTCGATTAGATCGACCATCGCTAATTGGAAGCTGTCCTTAGAGCGGCTGGTTTCGGTCCCGTCTTCTGCAGTTGGATCACTGTCTTATAAAGCGGCATCCGCTCGGTAGTTCGTGTACACTGTCTTCTGTCCAGACCATTTATCATCACGCATTCAGTCCGTCAAGGAAGCCCCCTCTTATCGGTTCTGTACGTATTGACTCTAGAGCCAATAATGGGCCGAGGGGGAGTTATCCCTAAAAGGTCGGGTGGAGGTGATGAACGCGTACATTGCATCCGTCATCGTCCCGACCCTACTCTCACCAAACTGGAACGCATACTCTTCAACTTTTTGTGGAAGGGAAGCGTTCCGATGGTAAGGCGATCCATTTGCATTCAACCCCCGCTAAATCGGGGGCTGGTTATGACGCGGTTGATGATGCGCAGAGATGCGCTAAGACTGCGACATCTCCGGCGTTTCATAGATGACAGCGAACAGGTGTGGTTGCCGTTTGTGAGGCGCGCTTTCTTTCAGCTCGTCTATTTGCCCGAACTGCAGTCGTGGATCAAACAGAGACTAGGCGAATAGTACCCCGAGTGCCACCTTGCTCTCCGAGACCAAACTTGTGCAACTTCAATTTCACGAAGGCATTTTATAGAGGATTAGTGGAGGGGAGGTGCGACGACGTTCCCGGGCAGAATCTGAGTGTCGACGAGAAAAACCTGACCCAACTGTTCAGCGAAAGGTTTAGAGAAAAACACTTTCCTCCCTGGCCAATCGCTCATCAACATTTTCAAGTACCACTCGAAAAGGAAGGTGAAAATAGAGAGACAAATTTTGCCTTATGAACGATTCAATGAAACAAGGGTGAATGTAGCAAAGATGGTATGCGCAAATGACGAAATCACTTTGAGCATGATCCTATAAATCCAAAAGAGAGAGAGAGCACTTTGCTCTCATGTGTTTTTTCTCCTCCCAGGCTGAGGTTAATGTGATCTATTTCGTAGGATCTACTTTCCACGTACTTTTTTTTTTACATTTTACACTGTTCTGTGATAGACGATCCCTTTTAAATCGAATTTTTTTTTCACATCGGAATTTTTTCCTCTTTTTTTTCTATTTTCCTGTTTTTTTTTTCTTTCGAAAAGAAAAGCTCTACATTGTATTTTGTCACCTCTGTGTTCGGCCTTGTGTAGCTAATAATGAAAGACATATATCTATCTATCTATCTATCTATCTATCTATCTATCTATCTATCTATCTATCTATCTATCTATCTATCTATCTATCTATCTATCTATCTATCTATCTATCTATCTATCTATCTATCTATCTATCTATCTATCGATCTATCTATCTATCAATCTATCTATCTATCTATCTATCTATCTGTCCATCAATCTACCTATCTATCTGTATTATTTCCTGCGGGAGAGAAGTTCAAAAGGAATCCATGCGTAGTCACTCAAATGTAAGTCTGAGAGTGTAAAACTATAAAATCTATAATCGCTTTTGTTTTCTAGTTTCCGATGAGTCATAGGCGAAAGAGAATATATTATATAATTTTTCAGCGAGTAATGTCGGAGTGCGTATGTGTACCTATGTGTGTGTGCGTGCGAGTGTATATATATGTATATATATATATATATATATTATATATATATATATATATATTATATATATATATATATATATATATATATACAAATATTTGTATATATAAATATACATATATACATACATACATACATACATATATACACACACACATATATATATATATATATATATATATATATATATATAATATATATATATATACAATTATAAATATATATACTTACATGTGTGTATCTATATATCTAAGTATATTTATATACACACTACCGCGCGCGCACAAACCACACAAACACACACACACATGCAGTACACATCTATAGTGAAAAAAGTGAGATACAGCGCGAGAGACTGTGAAGGGAAAGAAAGAAAGAGAGACTATACTAGGTTTGAATACTTGATTCTTCGATTATTTAATAAAATATTTAATGACTAACACTCTAGTTTTATTATTTCTATATGTACTCTGTGATCTTTCTAGCTATGGAGACGAGTGAAAGGAAAGTTCAACTATAACAAGCCTGATTTCTCTGCTGTTTTCTTATTCGATGCACAAGAATGCGCATGAAGTTCTAAATAACAGCGATATGTCATGCAATTACAATAGCGTTATGCATACTTATATACATAGATATATAAGTAAATGTATAATGTATGTATGGATATATATATATATATATATAAGAATGAATGTTTTTATATATAATGAACGTGAAATACAGGAAGGGACGGATACGGAACACAGACAAATCATTCGAAGCCTTCAATCTGCAGTCAGACACCGAATCATCATAGCAAATTTCGGCTGTTCAATTCTGATATTTGCTCCAACTCGGCCAGCCCCAAGAAAAAAAACTAAGCTGTAAGCATTAGATTTCTTGGTAGAAGACAGGAATGTGAACGCACAAGACGGATGTAAATACAAGAGACGAAAACGAAATTGAAAACAGTAATGAATAAACAAAATATATATAACGATGGTTGTCATACGACTTTAGACCAAAGGAGACAAAAACAACAACAACATAGCTGGCGTAGAAATAATTACCGTTTCGGTAGCGGGGACACATGTTGGTCGAGATATATATATAATATATATATATATATATATATATAGGCGTAGGATTGGGTGTGTGGTAAGTATTAGCGTAGGAGTGGCTGAAAAATAAATATAGGCGTAGGAGTGGATGTGTGGTAAGTAGCTTGCTTACCAACCACATGGTTCCCGGTTCAGAATGTAGAGAGCCGGACGCTATACCGCGAAGCATTTCTGCCGACATGTGGGCCATTCTGCGAATCTCCCACTCGCAGATCAATGTGAAATGAATTTTTTTCCTCGAGATCCGGGAATCCAACACACGATCATCCGATCGGCAGTGCGACGACCACCCGAACCAATACGTTGGGAATAAATTTAAAATGTTGCGACAATTGTTTCGCTAAGTATCCTCATTTTGAAGCTAGCGTAGCACAATTCTTTGGATTCAGATTTATATATGTATATATATATATATATATATATAAAATAAATGTGCCCATTTAGAGCCTAGCCACGGTTATGGGCCCGGTTTGCCGGTTTCTGTGGCGTATGTTTTCCCCAGCTGAGTGGATTGGAGCAACGTGAAATGAAGTGTTTTGCTCAAGAACACAACGGATCGCTCGGTCCAGGAATCGAAACCACAATCTTACGACCATGATACTGACACCCTAACCACTAAGCCATGCGCCTCCACACACACACATACATTATATGTATATGTATATATATGTGTGTGTGTGTGTGTGTGTGTTTTAGCTTTTTACTTATTCAGGTATTTGGATGCGGCAATGCTGGAGCACAGTCTTGAAATATTTTAATAGAAAGAATGAATCGACCTGTGTATCGGTTTATATTTTTAAGCCTGGTTCTTTTTCTATTGCTCCTTTTTATTAAACTGGTAAGCTACTGGGACGTAAACGCACCAACATCGGTTGCGAAGCGTTGATAGGGTAAAAGTATAGACAAAAGCACACAAACACACACACATGCACACACGCACGCACACACACACACACACACCATACATGTATACATATATTTGTGTAGTTCTTTGAATTACATCTCCCAAACTCATAAATCTTTACAGGACGACATACAGATCTAAAATGGGACTGACCTTGAATAAATGGCCGAAACTTTAATCAGGTCACAAACAGAACCACACTTACAAGCAGTCACGCTAGTGTACACATTCAACCACACACACACCCACACATACAGCTCATATACACACCCTTCGTTTATTCTTACCCTTACCTGCTCTTGTAAGCAAACAAGCATTTACATAGGCACATAGGAGCTTGCTTACACACAGGCTTAGGACTGATTCTTAGACAGACCTACAGCTTACTTTACAGACAGAAAGGAAAAATCACTACGCAATCGGGAAAGTATCGAACAGCAACGAAAGAACTTTGACTTTGAAACAATGGATTAACTGTTTAACCATGACATTAAACTCGCGTTAGATTAGTTAGATATTTAATCGATTGAGTGACTATAAAGGAGTAGATTGAACATGCGCGTGTGTTACCATTATTGGCGTAATGTCTCTCCGAAGACGCGACAAGAATTGTATCCACAGACAAACACACCAAATACAAAATCTATGTAATCTATATTACTGTATGTGTATATGTACATACACACTCATACATACACACTCTCACACACATTTTAAAGTTGGGTATACACCTTGTAGTATGCCATTTAAAGCCCGTACATTGTATGTGGCTTCCTGATATCGTTAACATTATGGATGCAAAACGCTACTATTCTCTTTGTTATATTTTTTATTCTTTTGTAAGTCCCTTTAGTGCTTGTAGGAGAAGCGTTCTACATTATACGCCATTTTTTTCCTGACTACAGCACTTTGTTTCCTTCTTTAAATGTTTGCTTCTTCAAAAATGACTCAGAGCCGACAATTAAAGAAGCAGACAAAGGAAGTGCTGTAGTCTTGATGGACACAGAATACGGCAAAAACCTTACTATTATCCATACTAGAAAACGATGCCTTCTACGAAAAATCTGTAAATTATAAACATTACGAAAGAATGACAAATCTTGCATCTTTAATACTTCTACATGGAAAAGACCTGACAGAAAAAGAAATAGATTATATCACGAACTTTAAATGTTAACCTAATGTTTTTTACGGCCTACCTAAAATACACAGGAGCAAGATAGTTAATGAAACCGGCAAAAAATCAACAGGCAAATACATAAATAACCAAACACTAGAAGACTTAAAGTTAAGACCCATTATAGCTGGCCCAGCCGGTGAAACCCACCGCCTAAGCAATTTTTATACATCCTACTGAAACCCTTTCTGAAATACATTAAAATTTCATTAGAGACGATCATGACATGTTTGAGCATCTACCTAAAACAATTCATGAAGAGACATTATTGGTTTCCTTTGATGTTATTAATATTTATACCAACAATGAATATATGACAATGGAATAGAAGCAATAAAATTCAGGCCGGAATATCCCGAAGTAGTTTCGGAAAGCATAAACCAGGTTTTATTATAGAAACTAAAATTTATACTTCAGAACAATTATTTCCTATTTGATGACACCTATTATCGTCAAAAATTCAGAATTGCGATGGAATCGAAAGTAGCCCCGGTTCTTGCGAATCTAATAAGGGGATATTTTGAATTCGCCATATATGAAGTGTCACTGCAAAAATTTGGCTATCCATTTCGCCATTTCGCCCACAACCAAATTATAATTGGCATCTATCATGAACCAATGGACTCGAAACAATATCTTTTCTCAACCTCATGCCACCGGAAACAAATCAAAAGGGTTTGCAAAATAGCGTCTGATATAAAAAAAACTCAAGTTTGTCGTCTTCAAGTCCTGAGAACAATACTAACTGAAACACAATATCCACTCTCAAGCGTGCTAAGAATTTAGACCTTAAAACACTAACTGCAACAAATCGTAACACCACACCGCATCTCAAAACATTACTGTATATATATATATATATATATATATATATATACGAGCAAAACGCCCCCTGTCCGATGGACGGTGCTGAGTTGTCAAAACATTTGAACCAAATTTTCTCAAAGCAACTTGTCCGACCGTCCCATAGACCTCCCCTTTGAGAAACACTGATTTAACCTAAATTTGAGACAACCAGCAAAAGAAGTAATAAAGATAGACTTTTTTCTATTCCAAGAAAAAGGATTATACAAATGCATGTTCCCACGGCTTTATCGAGCGCATTCTCACCTGGAATCGATTTTTGTAATTTTTTGAAAACCTTTACACGCCCTGATACCGTTGGTATCTAAATATCAAATTTGAGCACAATCGGATGGAGGATGCCCGAGATCCTAGAAGAAACACAGACAGATAGAACGGATTTTATATAATATATATCAACCCTAGAAACAATGCGGCATACAACACTATTGTACAAAATCTACCTATGCTCACTAGAGACTAAAAAAAACTAACAACATTCTAAAAACACATCAATTCGTCAAATGTAAAAAGCAACACAAATCGCTGGAAAGACTTCTAACGAAACCAACGGTTAAAAAATGTGGACACCCAAAATGTGTAAAATTCTCCAACCTACTGGAAGGCTCGAAATTCCTATTCAAACAAAGAAAGACGTTCACAATTAAAAACAGCTTCAGTTGTGCTTGGGAGAATCTAATTTATGTTATAACTTGCACAGAGTGTAAACATAACTATATATAGAGAACCACACGACATAACGAACACAGTCGGGTCCCGTAAAAGAGATAAATTCCTTTGAGTGAACACAAAGATATCCAACCAAACTTCACAGTTTTCCCATCTACTAGTGTAAAGAAATAATTTCTATACAAGGTCGTTTAGGTAAACAAAATTTGTTAATCGAAAAATGAAGAACACGTGTAAATATGAATGCATAATCAAATTTGATCTCAGTATATATTTAAATTTATGATCACATACCCATGACTGCGCATATTTCATCCTACCACTTTAGATTTTGAGATTTTGTGTATATATATTTATTCATCCCCTCCCCGAAATATGAGCAGTTACCTCCCCTGTTCCAAATAATGACGATCGCCAATTTCCTCCAATTATTGGTTTCCTTCGATGTTATTAATATTTACACCAACATCACAAATAACTATGGAAGAGAAACAATGAAATTGTACTTATTGAATCATTTATTCACAAAACTTCTCTACACGCAGCATGAACTAAAATCTTCTAACTTACAATAATTTCAATGTCATAATTAGGGAAACCGGTCGACAAGCACAATACAACATATATTAAAAATTATATTAAAACTGCGTGAATTGTGTGCATTTTCTTTTTTATCATATATATATATATATTATATATATATATATATATATATATATTGCATTGCAACTTACCACGTGGGTATAATCGAAATTCCTCCCTTTTTGTTACAATATTATATATATGTGTGTGTGTGTATATATATGTATATATATACGTATATATATATGCATATATTTGCATATATATATATATCTGTGTCTGTGTTTGTGTGTGGAGGCGCAGCGGATTCGCGGTCGTAGGATCGCGGTTTCGATTCCAAGACTGAGTGTTTTATTTATTGAGCGAAAACACCCGAAGCTCCATGAAGCTCCGGCAAGGTGGCAAACCCTGCTGTACTTTTTCATCACAACTTTCTCTCACTCTTTCTTCCTGTGTCTGTTGTACCTGTATTTCAAAGGGCCAGCCTTGTCACACTCTGTGTCACACTGAATCATCCCGATCATTACGTTAAGGGTACACATGTCTGTGGAGTACTCAGGGACTTACACGTTTATCTCACGAGCAGGCTTTTCCGTTGATCGGATCAAGTTGAACCCCCGTCGTCGTAACCAACGGAGTGCCACGATATATATATATATATGTGTGTGTGTGTGTGGATAGATAGATATATAGATAAATACATACATACAGACATATGTGTGCGTGTTTATTTTTATATTTTACTCTCACACGCCTATATTTACACACAAACTCTTACCTGCACGTACTAATATACACACACTCACACACACACACACACATATATATATATATATATATATATGTGTGTGTGTGTGTGTGTGTGTGTGTGTAAGAATAAAAAGAAACATATATATATATGTAAGAATAAACAAACATATTCAGAGAAATAATGAGGTTTAAATGTACTATAGGAGTGGACGACTTATGGAGTTATCGAATAAAAACGAGATTGTTTAATTGCTGTCATATTCTAATACCTTATCAGCGAATATACGATATCGCGATGTACAGTATTTATGATTTTTTTTCTTGAATCTTTTTTAATTCGAAATTCTATCAGTCCAATTAATTTTAATGATTCTCTATAAACGTATCTTGTCAAAGACTTCAGCATTTATTTACTGGGAGTCTGTTTCACATTAATATTTCCTGAATGTGGAATGAGATGGGATTCACATAAATATGTCAGCTACAGTATTTGTCTTTTAATTTATTTCTCTCTTCGCACCGAAACTAATTTACGTCTATATCTGAAAGTTTAGTTTCTCTTAGTAACTTACAGTTTAATTCCGTTATAAAATATATCACATTTCACTTTATTTCTTTGAGTGAAAACATTATTTATTTTGCAAGTCTTTGATAAGGAATCAACAGTAAAGATAGCCAATTTTATTGGAATCGTCGTATGCTTATTTTATTGTTTTCTCCTATGTTACAATAGAAGAAATTTGCTCATATGTTCATCTCTAGCATCATAAACCAACTGTCATCTTGAACCTAGGAGATTAACTTAAACGAATAGAAAGTGAGGTATGCTGATTGTATCATGATACGGCAAACTCCTTCCTGTAATAGTATTTAATTGTCATAAATGAAGGTAGTATTTTAATGCTACGCGAGGAAGTATTTATTCATTATCTTTTATTTGCTTCAGTCATTAGTCTGCGGCTATGCAGGGACACCATCTTGATAAGTTTTTGTTGAACAAATCGACGCCAGAACTTATTTCTAAAGCTTGGTACGTATACATACAACGAGTTTCATTCAGTTTCTGTTTACCAGATCCATTCTCACAAGGCTTTGGTCGGTCCGAGGGTATAGTAGAAGACAACTGTACAAGGTTCAGCCCAGTGTGACTGAACCTGGAACCATGTGGTTTTGAAGCAGATTTCTTACCACACAACCACGCTTGTTCAAAATCAAAACTACTACAATCAAATCCCTACATAGTGACGAATTGTTTCCTGCGGCATCTCAATAATTTCCATACCTCAAGAGGCATGACATGGAGCGATGAAATATTTTCGGTTAAGTACACTCTGAAAATGGTACCGCATACGCGTGAATTCAGTCTGAAATAGCTATACCTGGATTAGAAAATATTTTATATTATTAATTAAGCTGGAGGTAGTATCATGGATGATCATAACGTTGAATTCAAAGTATATGTAGTTTATGTACTGCGCATATTGATATTATATATACATATAGATATGATATATATTTATAAAGAAAATTGACAATATGCACATGAATTGAACAAAGATTCTATTATAGTTTGTTCTGTAATCAGTAAAATATTCCATGATTAATATTCATTCATAATTTCTTTAAAGAAATATTACTTTTTTAATAACGTGTGTGTGTGTGGGGGGGGAAGAATTAATTGGATATAGTCCCGCACTTCTTCAATCATATTGCAGATAGGCAGATAGATAGATAGATAGATAGATTTGTTTTTGTTTGTTTTATTCGTTTTTTGTTTTTTTTCGCTTTATTACATTTCTTTCGGAGTGGTACTTGAATAGTGACTTGATATGAGATCGTGCGCTGAAACAAAAAGCAATTGCAATGTGGAAGATATTTTCGTCGCTTTGAAACCGCAACCTTTTCACCGACAAAACTTGGTGAAAATGTTTCGGGGAACAGGTCACGGTTTCAAAGCGACGAAAATATTTTGACTGTTATGAAATTAAAATGTTGAAGCGAAACTAACGGTTTTTGTGTGTTCTTGAATGGCTTACAAATATCTTACACGCTGAAATTGCCTTCATTTGCTACTTCCTTTCTTTCTTATTCTTATTTTAGTTTTATTTTCAGATACTCTCCCATGGTTTTCTATCATTCAGTCAAGTCATTCTATTCAGTTCATGATGCAGTAAATTATGTAGAAGAAAATGAGTCTCCTAGTGATGAAAACTTTATTGATATTTTTGAAATACCTTCATCGGTAAATGAACTAACAGATGAAGAAAACTTTGATGATGTAATTTTTTATGATGAGAACAGTGATCCGACGTTTATCTTGCTGTATGTGCCAGGAGGTGTTGAGCTTCATCGGTATGATAATGAATAAGAACTAAACCAAAAAGAAAAAGAAAGAAAACCTCAGATTTCTCTTGGACAAAGATTGAGCTTAATTTTTCAAAATTTGCATCACCAACTATTGATTGAGCAGATGATAGAATGAAATGAATGAATGATAAAGTATTTGGCAAGAGCCCAGTTGAGATATTTGAACTTTTCTTTGACGAGGATTTACTAAGTGAAATTTGCAGAGAATCTGTCACTTATTCCACACAGGAAAATATATATGATTTTAGTCTGTCAACAAACTGTCTGAGAAAATTCATTGGAATCCTAATTTTTTCCTCAGGATACCACAGACTTCCAAGAGAACGGCATTATTGGAGCGTGTCTAAAGACCTTGAAACTCCGATTATTCCAAAAACAATGCCAAGAGACAGTTCTAAGCACCAAAAGGTTTCTTCATTTTGTTGACAATGAAAATGCAGAAAACTACTAAGATGATAAAGGATTCAAAATTAGATCGCCAGCAGATGCTCTTAATCAGAAGTTCACGCAGTTTGGAATATTCTCTGAGAGACTGTCAGTAGATGAACAGATAGTAAGATACTATGGAAGAAGATCTCTAAAACAACTTATAAGAGGTAAGCCCATAAGATGCAGTTTCAAATAGTATGTGCTTTTTTGTGCCCCTAGCGGCTATTGCTTTCGAGTGGATTTATATCAAGGAAAGCAAAAAGTCTTATTTCCAATACCAAGTATGTTGACAGTCTAGGTTCAAGAATGGTTTTATCAGTGACCAATTACCTAGAGAACCCCAATGATCATGAAATTTATGTTGATAACGTTTTTCCCAAGTTATAACCTCTTTCTACAAATGAAATCCTTAGGAATCAGAATATCGGATACAGTACGTTCAAGCACAGCGTCCAGATGTCCGCTGAAGGTTGACAAATCCCTGAAAAAGGAAAATCGTGGATCCTATGAGTGCAAGTTTGAAAAAATGAAAGAAATCTGTTTTTCTTTAAATGGCATGACGGCAGGGTTTTCACAATTGCAAGCAATCATCAGTCTGCCACCCCTGTTGGAAATGCTAAAAGATGGTCAACCAGCCACAGAAAAGAAATATTTGTTCCTTGACAATTTCTCATGTCCGAGTATAACAAATATATAGGAGGTGAGAACAACTTAGATTGATTGGCTTATCGAAAGGTATCGCATCTCTGTTATATCTAAGAACTGGAACTTTACAAATTTCCTTGATGCTAGGATGGTTAATTCCTGGACTGTACACTGTTTTGCAAATGGAAATGCTTTGACATTACTAAATTTCAAGAGATAAGTTACTCAAAAGTTATCCTCAGATTCTGATCCCCAAAATTCGGGACTGCCAAAGGTATTTTATTTTAAAGTAATAGCAGAAATTAGATTCTATACTACCGGACATATTCTTGATAGAACAGAGCGAGAGAAACAACGAAAATTTGCCTTTTGCTACGAAAATGTTCCAAAACAATGTGTAAAATGTGATACGCTCTCTCTCTTTTACTCTTTTAATTGTTTCAGTCATTTGACTGTGGCCATGCTGGAGCACTGCCTTTAGTCGAGCAAATCGACCCCAGGACTTACTCTTTGTAAGCCTTGTACTTATTGTATCGTTTTCGTTTGCCGAACCGCTAAGTTACGGGAACGTAAACACACCAGCATCAGTTGTCAAGCGATGTCGGGGGGACAAACACAGAGACACAAACATATAAACACACATACATATATATGACGGGATTCTTTCAGTTTCCGTCTACCAGATCCACTCACCAGGCTTTGGTCGGCTCGAGGCTATAGTAGAAGACACTTGCCCAAGGTGCCACATAGAGGGACTGAACCCGGAACCATGTGGTTCGTAAGCAAGATACTTACCACACAGCCACTCCTACGCATACATTTAAAAATATGCACACCCAGAAACGTATACACAAGCACACACAGATACGCATACACACACACACACATACACACACATTTCTTGTACGACATTGTTGTAGTTCATAGTCTTTTGTCAACTGGTAATTATTCGTCTCGTGCTTGTATTCAATGCGTACAAGTTTCTTATATTTGTTAATCCGTAATATTTTGCTGTAAATTGGCACATCATCCGTTACTCTCACTGTGGTCATTCCGTGTTTCATGTCATTTAACATGCAGTGAAGCTCATTCGGTTGTTCCAAAATTAACTTCTATTAGTGTAAATAAACAAAATCAAAGACATTAACATTTTGATATCACGGTAACTTGTCTTGATTTCACCTGAGGCAATATTGCTCTTCATACAAGGGTGTTTGAAAATTAGCCAACGCATCTCCTTTTCAATCTTGAGTTTCATTTGATTATTCAGTTATACGGATAATTTTTAGGAGGGAAAAAAACGAAATAACAGAAATCACCATTGATATTTTCTGCATAGTTAAATCGGTATGATTTAAAAAAAGACAACGGTCAGACCATGCTTCTTCTCATCAACATCTAAATCTCTAAAACTCATGCATACGGAAGCATGTGTGTATGGAGTGTGAAGGAGAAAATGGGAGAGGGAAAGGAAGGATAGAAGGGAGAGAGAAGAGGACAAAGAAGAGAGAACAACACATAAAGATGTATAAAGATAGTTATTTGGAGATGTAAATGTAATGGAGATGTAAATGAGTATGCATAGATATATTGGAACAGGAAATTTTGAAATAATCTGAATTTTCTAAAAATGAATAGAGTGAAATCCATTTTTGACATATAGCATACGCGTTTAGTAACATTGATATAACTAAGGTAAACGCTGTTTATTACTTTTCAGATTAGTTTCCGTATCACAAACCTCGGAACCTGTGTTGATAATTAAAGATTATCCACACATCAATTGGGAATAAATAATGGAATATTATTAGGTGGACACATGATGCTTAGAATTCGTCATAATATTATAAGTATATGATGTCACCTTTCATTAGTGTATGAGCAGAATTCATAATGGATATCTCGATTTAAGAAATATCGATTGATATATTTAATATATCTCCTGAGACAAAATAAGATGTAGAGAAATCATTACGTCATATTCGAAATGTGTTGCTTTCATAGTTCATCATAGAAAGACCAGGAATGAATTGCAAATGCTATACGGACACGAACTGTATGTCGACAGCCAGCTAGAAAATATGTTTTTATGGGAAAATATGTTTTCTGGAAAATATGTTTAAAACAACAGTAACTTCGTCTTTTATATGACTGCCACATTGTGTTGGCATATAAACTTTATTATTAACAAGTTGTTTGGTTAGTGTCAAATCATCATATAAAGTTAGCATTTAGTATTAATAATTCATTAACAAAAATAATATTTCTCGAGGATAAATTGAAAATGTGGTGTTAATGTGGATGAGAAATCAAACTCAGTATGTGATTGGGATCGCCATTGGGATGAGCATTTGAAATAACTGAAGATGTTCCATTTCTAAGTTCCATTTTTTACTTTTCTCTTTGGTGGAAGACAACTTGTCGTTGTTCATTGGATGCTTAATAAGTGTATGATCATATCTTTAATTGATTTCATAAGAAATAATACTGGAACCGGTTCTGATTGTAGTAACCAGTTGCACATGATACGTGGTATTAAAAACTGCATTACTACGTTAAATTGTTTACGTACAAAAGTACCATTTAACTACTCCAGGGCTATGTGAAAGCTTCCTAAATAATTTTCCATTTTAATTTAATTTCGCTTCTGTTGGGTTTGTGTGTTTATTCTGCATATTTCTTGTGACCCTTGTATATATTTGGCTCTTTCTTTATCATAAAAAGCAAGAATTACGAAGTCAGTACAAAGGTACAAAATATACTTTTATCATAGCATTTCGATCGGAGATCAGAGAATGCTGAATTTATGACTTGCTCTCTGTTCAGTTTAGATATATTTTTTATACATTTCTAACGCTAATGTTTATGCTCTTTCGCTAATGTCAGTGGGGAAAGCATAATCTCTTCCCCATCATTCCAGCTTTGTTCCTTTATCTGAAAGGAATTGAGTCAATAATTAATTGCTTATTAACAGATATAAAAACTTTTCAAAAGTCTTTTCCAATTTCTAATTGATGTGAATGATGGTGAAATCCCATGAAAGTTTTCAAATGGAAGTGAATTTTTCATGTATTGTATAGTATTGGTCTTTTATTTTTTAACCTCCGAGTCATATAAACACCGACCGAGGTAAGTGTTGTCTTTGTAAATTACATTACTTAACACTATTTCAGGTCTAACTGCAAACATCAAATTATAGGATGCGTCACTGGTTGCAATAAGCAATACTTTATTTAGAACATTAGCTCTACTATAGCGATAGATTACAGAAAAAGTTTGGTGACTGACGAAACAAATTCATAAAAACTTTTGGATGAAAATCTTGGCATCACACTTTATTATTATTTTTTTTTTTTTGCAATTAGAATAACATTAATTCAAGTGTGAGTGTGATGTTTATTATGCCTTTAAGAAAGTTTTATATCGAAAATTAATTTTGGAAGTACAAGCGCAAGAGGTAATCAGTCAGTTACCTTAGATCTCTGTACACTTAACTTTAGATAACGTTGCTCCTGATCAACATATAACAAATATGCTTCTAGATTATGGCTAAAAATTATTAAATTTGTTTTTTTGATTAAGAAGAGATTAAATGTAAATCAAATTCAACAAAATTTGAAGTAAACAGATAAGCTTTCACTTGATTCCTTCATTTTTTAAATCAAGTCTAATCTTAATTAGAAAATAATAATTTTCAAATGGAGTTGGGAGGCTTATGAAGTGTGAGTTATTTTGGTAATTGTATATTTCGATTCGGATTCCTATTTTTAGATATTTCTTTCTACTTATGACGTTAATACTTTTGAAAAGAGATATGAGCGTCAAAATAACTCAATTAAAATATAGGAAGAGACGTTAGTTATATAGCTCAACTGACGTAGCAGGCCAAATCTGCCATCTGGTTTAAATTTCTTGTTAGATCCTATTAGTGTCGGAAGAACTGTTTCACAAAAAAACATTTTACTATCTGTATGCGAAGTTATAACATGTCAGGTTAGATTTATGCGTACTTTTGATAAAAATCTATTCACAAATATCACTGATTTCTGTCCGGTTCTCAAACTTATTGAAGTAGCAGAGCAATTTATTGAAACTTTATGATTCAGAAACACCAAATAACCGAACAGTCAATATTCTTAGCAACTATTTGTATATCATTTATAGCTTCATCAATAAAATTATATTTGCTGACAGAGTTTTTTCGTCGTTTAATGTAAAACATTATGTTTTGCTTGGTTGCATTCCTCCGATGGCATTGCCCTGTAATTTTGACAGAGCATTGAACACTCCTAGGCAAACTATTTTCTATGAAATAAATTGCCATAGTAATGATAATAATAATAATAATGATAATAATGATGATGATGATACGTCAGACGTATTGGGAAGAGCATTGTCGCTGTGAATTTTCTTTCTTTTTGCCCCTTATTTTCTTAGTTTACTTCTATATTTTATAGTTTTTCCTTTTCGCTCTGTCTTTCTTCCCTTGTTTTTTCTATCACGTGACTTTGTAAATGAACAATCTGGTGAGATTGTGTTAATGACCTACAAATATATACAAGGCATTTCTCTGCCCTTGGTATCGGGGGATGCGCTCAGTGGGATGGGGAAGCAAAATTAAGGGGAGATGATAATGAAAGTGATAATAATAATAATAATAATAATAATAATGATGATAATAATAATAATAATGATAATAATAATAATAATAATAATAATAATAATACTAATAATATGCCCTGATGCAGTACCAGGCAGTGGCTCTCATGACTTCTGATCTTAACTGATTGGAAGTGTTATCATGTACATTGTTTTGTCTTGGTATAAAAGATGGGCTACAGCAAATATTCTGCTCAATACCACAGATTTGCTTGTCAGTTGTTTAACCGTAACCAGTTGGGCATGTTCCTTAGTGGCTGGCGATATGTGCATCTCTGATCACGAGCAGAAGTAGTGGGGGAGCATCATAGCCATGTGTTGAGAGGGATTCTTTGGGGTTTGAATAATTCACCTCTGGAAACATGGGTGTTTCGTTCAACACCCTTGAACAACCCTTATTCAGGGATCTTTCGAGTGGGATGGGTTACTCGACCTGAGGAAAATTCTAACTGGGCCCCACCTGCAAGGTCATGTGCTGTTTATCTTGATATAAGATCACCATGTCGCGCACATATGGTTGTGATGCATATGTCTGGTGTACCCTTATCAGACGGGTAGTCATGATGGGTATACTGGGCTTCGTATATTTTACCTCAGTGTCACTTTGATGGCATGCACTGCTCTCTCACTCAATAATAATAATAATAATAATAATAATAATAATAATAATATAATAATAATAATAATAATAATAAAATAATAATAAAATAATAATAATAAATGCCCTGATGCAGTACCAGGCAGTGGCTCTCATGGCTTCTCATCTTAACTGATTGGAAGTGTTATCATGTACATTGTTTTGTCTTGGTATAAAAGATGGGCTACAGCAAATATTCTGCTCAATACCACATATTTGCTTGTCAGTTGTTTGACCTTAACCAGTTGAAAATGTCCCTTAGTGGCTGACAATATGTGCATCTCTGATCACGAGTGGAAGTAGTGGGGGAGCATCATAGCCATATGTTGAGAGGGATTCTATGGAGTTTGAATAATTCACCTCTGGAAACATAGGTGTTTCATTCAACATCCTTAAACAACCCTTATTTAAGGACCTTTTGAGCGGGATGGGTTACTCGACCAGAAGAAAATTTTAACTGGGCCCCACCTGCAAGTTCTTGTGCTGTTTATCTTCATATGAGATCACCATGTCGCGCACATATGGTTGTGATGCATGTGTCTGGCGTACCCTTATCAGACGGGTAGTCATGATGGTTATACTGGGCTTCGTATATTTTACCCCAGTGTCACTTTGATGGCATGGACTGCTCTCTCACTCAATAATAATAATAATAATAATAATAATAATAATAATAATAATAATAATGAAAGTGATAATAATATATAATAGTAATTATAATAACAATAATAATAATAATAAAAATAATAATAATAATAATAATAATAATAATAATAATAATAATAATAATAATAATAATAATAGTAATGATAATAATAATAATAATAATAATAATAATTAACGGAACCAAACAAAAATATGAGAGACCAATACAGTCAAATAATTGATATCGTCATACCAAATGACATGAATGTTGTGAGTAATGAGGTTACAAAAATTATCAAGTACCCCGTATTGAAAGTGGAAATTGCAAGACTGTATGGAATGCGAGAGGATAATGGAAAAGTGATACCCATCGTGAATGGAGTGCTGTGCTCAATTGCATTGAAACTTCAAGACTTCTTAAGGCAACTGGAAATCCCCTGCAAGACTGAGGTCTTGCAAAAAGCAACCTTATTGAGCACAGCGCACGTCTTAAGGTAAGTATTATCTGTGTGAGGTCCTCGTCACTTGACAGATGACTAAAGACTCCAGGGCATTTTTACCTACACTGCGTTACGAAGGAATAATAATAATGATGATGATGATATTAATAATAATAATAATAATAATAATAATAATAATAATAATAATAATAATATAATAATAATAATAATAAGCAGCTCAAGATCAATGCTTACCAACAAGAAACTACCAGGCCAACATATTAAAGAACGGCAGTAGCCCAACATGTCGTGTGTGTCAACAAAAAAATGAAACCATTGATCATGTTGTCTCCAAGTGCAGTCTTCTAGCGCCTACAGGGTATCTCAACAGGCATGATAGAGCTGCACAATATATTCACTGGGTAATTTGCAAAAACCTGGATTTGCCCCTTGAAAAAAAACTGGTGGGAACACAAGCCACCTCCAGTGATTGAGAACTTCACCATTCAAACTGAGAGAAAGATAGATGCAAATAGGCCAGACATCATATTGAAAAACTTCAGACAAAGAACATGCCTCCTCATTGATATGACTGTCCCAATCGATATAAACGTATCTGTCAAGACCTACCAAAAACTGAGAAAATATAATGATCTTGAAATAGAAATCAGCAAAATGTGGAACCTGAAAACTAAAACAATACCTGTAGTCATAGGTGCCCTGGGAATGATAGCAAAAGGGCTGATTGCTACCTAACTCAGATACCAGGAAACCCAAAATGGCAGAAATTCAAAAGATAGTGCTCATATCCTACGCAAAATACTCTCTATGTAATCCCAAGGTTTAAAACAAACTTTTTTTATGTATTAGACATCCACTAGTACAACACCAAAAAAACCCCCAAATATATGGCACACTAGGCATAACAACAACGTGAACTTCCAACCTGTTGTCTCTTGAGGTTTCTGGGTGAGCCTTGGAGCCAACTTGTACAAATATAAAGCAAAAGTCAAACATATAATAATAATAATAATAATAATAATATAATAATAATAATAATAATAATAATAATAATAATAATAATAATAATAGTAATAATAATAATGATGATGATTAATAATAATAATATCAATAATAATTGGAGCATTGGAGCCCTGCTAGGAAAAACCACATCCTACGCAAGACACTATCAATTCATTAATACTACCTATACAAAACATTCCACAAACACGACACACTCTGTACATCAATTATCCAGTGAAATAAACATCTACCAGCAAACCGGATAACAAAGAAATACCTAAGTGAATTCCTAATACAACAAATCCCAGAATTAGACGTATTGGAAACAAGTACAGAAAAATCTAAGCGTATGAAAACCCGTGCTAAATCTGCTGCCTTGGATATTCTTACTGATAAATGGCAAGAAAAACCTCTCAAACACCCAAAGAGCGCTAATAATGCCAATGTTGACACAGCCCTCACCCATCGATGGTTAGTGCCTTCTGGCTTAAAATCAGAGACAGAAGGGTTTATCATAGCCACCCAAGATCAATGCCTACTTACAACAAGCTACCAGGCCAACATTAAAGAACGGCAGTAGCCCAACATTTCGTGTATGTCAACAACAAAATGAAACCATTGATCATGGTATCTCCCTGTGCAGCTTTCTTGCGCCGACAGAGTATTCCAACAGGCATGATAGTGCAGCGCACTATATTCAGTGGGCAATTTGCAAAGACTTAGACCTACCTCATGGTAAAAACCTGCGGGAACAAAAACCACCTTCAGTGCTTAAAAATAATCACCTCTCACACCTTTGAAACTTTACTTCTCAAACTGACAGATAGATGCATATAGACTAGACATTATATTGAAGAATTTCAGACAAACATCATATATCCTCATCGATATGACTGTTCCTATCGACATAAGTCTGTCAACAGTTAAATTTATGAAAAGTGAGCAAGTGTAAAGATCTTGAAATAGAATTTGGCAAAATGTGAGACCTCAACACGAAAACAATACATTTTGTGACAGGTGTCCGAAAAATGATATCGAAAGAAGCTGATTGTTACCTATCTCAGATATCAGGAAATCCAAACTTGGAAGAAATTCCAAAAACTAGTCCTCGTGGGAATTTCTTATATCCTACGAAAAATATCGTCTGCGTAATCTCCAAATCCTCTCAATCTGTAAACAGTGTCAAAATACTTTTAAATGTACATAATAGCAAACAATTTTTACTTTCATCTTAACATCACACTATCATCTTATAATCAAATTACTTTTTAAACAAACTTTTTGTTTTCTTATGTTTTGACAGCCATTCTCTAGAACAATAATCTATGCAAAACCACAAATATATCACCCTACTCATAACATCAACTTGAACTTCTAACTTGTCTCTTGTGGTCTCTGGGTAAGACTTGGAGTCAGCTTGTACAAATACAAAGCAAAAACCAAACATAATAATAATAATAATAATAATAATAATAATAATAATAATAATAATAAAAATAATAATAATAATAAAAATAATAATAATAATAAAAATAATAATAATAATAATAATAATAATAATGATAATAATAATAATAATAATAATAATAATAATAATAATAATAATAATAATAATTTTCGATGATGCCTTTGGGTTTATGTTCGTACCTCTTTTTTGCTCTGTCAAGTTCATACTTGTTTTAAAGTGTCCAATGGACAATCCTTGCTATATTGTCTGCTCATCTCTTATATTCTTTCTGGGATAGTGGCGTACATTGACTGGCAATGTACACCAGTAGTACCAATAATTGACTGGCAATGTACATCAATAGTACCGATAACTGTCGGAGCCCTGGCAACAGTGAGTAAAAATCTTGAAAAGTACATGAAACAAATATGAGCTGCAATAAGGGTGGAGCACATGCAGAAAACAGCACTGCTTTGAGCCACTCGAATACTCTAGATTGTATTACCTTAGTTCACTGGTAGTGAACAGCTGGCACCGTAGTACATCTCCAGCGTTAGATGTGCAAAGACAATTAATAATAATAATAATAATAACAATAATAATAATAACAATAATAATAATAATAATAATAATAATAATAATAATAATAATAATAATAATAATAACAATAATAATAATAATAATGATAGCAAAAGGGGCTGATAGCTACCTAACCCAGATACCAGGAAACCCCAAAATGGCTGGAATTCAAAAGATAGTGCTCATGGGAACTGCTCATATCCTACGCAAAATACTTTCTATGTAATCTCAAGGTTTAAAACAAACATAATTTCCGGTTTTTAAAAAAATAAAAAAAATAAAAAAATAATTTTTTTTTTAGACATTCATTAGTACAACAACAAAAACTCCCCCCCCCCCCCAAAAAAAATATATGGCACACTAGGCATAACAACAACATGAACTTCCAACCTGTTGTCTCTTGAGGTCTCTGGGTGAGACTTGGAGCCAACTTGTACAAATATAAAGCAAAAGTCAAACATAGAATAATAATAATAATAATAATAATAATAATAATAATAATGATGATGATGATAATAATAAAAATAATAATACAGTATGTTTACATATTCGAGTAGTCAGGGAGAAAGGAAGGGTAAAATTTTCACAGAAAACTGTAGATATTAAAGTTTTTAAATTTTTTAAAGATAATCGTTTGTATGTCCGCCCAGAGAAGATTGTAGTGTTTTTGTAATAAAAAGGATGTTTACATTTTCGAATACTCAGGGAGAAAGGATAGGAAAGAGATTTTCACTGCAAATCTTGACAACAGCTGGTCGTGTTCTTCGCTGGTCTGACCATTCAGCAGCCGAAAGTACAAAAACACTGATACAATAAAGCAGAGCAACTGTAAAAACTTAGATATCTGTAGTTATCTCTGGACGAACACGAGTATTCGAAAATTTAAACATCCCTTTTATTGCAAGAACATTGCTTTCCTCTGATCGGACATACACATGATCATCTTTAAACAATTTTTAAACTTTAATATCGAAAAATTTCTCTGAAAATTTTACCTTTCTTTTATCTCTGAGAACTCGAATATGAAACATGTATTTTCTTGCAACAAGACTATCGAACGCACGATAAAAATTAAGGATATAAGTACCTTCCAATATATACAAGTTGCATAATTTTGAAAACTATAAACCATAGCAAAACATATGAAAGAAAACCCAAAATTATAAAATAACATTCAAAGCAATTCAAAAACTCAACGATGTAAACATCAGTATATATATATATATGTATATATATATAATAAATAAATGCGGTCTTTTAAAGCCTAGCCAGGCTCATGGGCCCGGTTTCCTGGTTTCTAAGGCGTATGTGTTCCCCAGGTGGATGGGAAGCTAGTCCATCGCAGCGTTATTCATTTTTGCCAGCTGAGTGGACTGGAACAACGTGAAATGAAGTGTTTTGCTCAAGAACACAACGCGTCGCCCAATCCAGGAATCGAAACCACAACCTTACGATTATGGTGCTGACACCCTAACCACTAAGCCACGCGCCTCCACACACACACATAAACATATATATATATATATATATTATATATATATATATATATATATATTATATATATATATATATATATATATATATATATATATATATATATATATATATTATATATATATATATATATATATATATATATTTAAAAAAGGAGATGTCGAACACGAGTGGTGATATATAAAAAAGGAAATGAAGAAAATGCTGACAAATAATTGAAGTAATTAAGTAATTTAATTAGGTGAAAGTTCTTTTTACCGGTTGCGCATTTGTTATGCTTATCAATATATATATATATATATATATATATATCCTAGTGACCTTCCTCCAGCTCACCCATTTGACAACATGGATCTCCATAAAGCCAACTGGGATGCAATCAGGAACGAGCTATCAAATGTTGACTGGTCCTTTACACATACACACATCTCCACCAACCATAAAACATCTTGGCAGATCTTTGTAGACACCGTCACAGACATATGTGCAAAACACTCCCCACCAAGACCTGTGAACAAAAAGTGCAGAATCCCCCAAAACAGAAAAACCATTATCAGAAAAATAAAAAGAACAAACAAAAAAATTAACAAACTAAAGTACTGCCAACAGCAACACACACATTCGACGGCTATCGCACTGCTTGAATCCAAAAAATATAACCTCCAACAATGCATGAGGACCCTCATCAATAACCAAAGATCAGCTGAGGAGAAGTGGGCCATTGAAAAAATCAAACTCAACCCCAAAGTGTTCTTTTCATTTGCGAGGAAACGCAGGGTCACTGTCTCCACTGTAGGCCCTCTAATTGACGAAACTGGCACTCTCCAAGATAATGCCAAATCCATGGCCGAGATACTGCAGAAACAATACTGCTCTGTTTTCAGCAATCCTGATATGGCCGATCTGGGCTGTATCAGTGATGTCAACCCCCAACACACTATATCGGACATAACGTTTAGTGCCCCTGATGTCTTAGCGGCGATAAACGAAATAAAACACAATTCAGCAGTAGGCCCCGATAGGTTCCCTGCTTGTGTCCTGAAGGTGTGTCGACACCAACTTGCATCTCCCCTTGCTAATCTGTGGAGAAACTCACTGGATGCTGGCTATATTCCAAAAAACCTTCTGTCCCAGTCTGTTGTCCCAGTTTTCAAAAAGGGAAACAAGTCCCTTGCAGTGAATTACCGTCCGATCTCACTCACCTCTCATATCATCAAGGTATTTGAGAGGGTGGTGAGATCTCGAATAACCCAATTTCTGGAAAGCAACAGACGGCTGATCTCCAACCAACATGGGTTCCGTAATGGAAGGGACTGCCTAACGCAGCTCCTGCATCACTTTGAGGACATTTTGAGAGCTTTGGGAGAGGGCTCCAACACCGATGTCATCTACCTTGATTTCAGTAAGGCCTTCGACAGGGTCGATCACAAGATCCTATTGAAAAAAACTATCCAACATTGGTGTCTCTGGAAAGTTACTGAAATGGATCAAGTGTTTCCTGACAGACAGATCTCAACATGTTGTAGTTGAAGGGGTAAAATCAAGCCCAACCAAAGTCAGTAGTGGCGTTCCGCAAGGCACTGTGCTGGGCCCACTTCTTTTCATCATTTACATTAATGACATTAATGACATCATCAAGCACAGCAACATAAAAATCTTTGCAGATGACTCCAAGCTACAGAAGGTCATAAATGAGGCGAGTGACCGGACATGCCTTCAGTCAGATCTACTGGCTGTTATCCAATGGGCAGAAAAAAACAATATGCTGCTGAACGAGGATAAATTGAGCTAATCCACTTTGGAAAAGAGGATGCCCTGAAACTCCCATACTCCCTTCCTTCAGGTGAAACTCTCGCGGCGTCCAACAACATCAGAGACTTGGGAGTAATTGTGGACAACAACATAAGCTGGGCCACTCATATAAACACCAAAGTTGACATGGCCCGCAGAATGTGTTCCTGGATTCTCAGAACTTTCCAGTCGAGAGATATCCACACCATTATCCTTCTCTTCTCCACTTTTGCCCGACCCCACCTTGAATACTGTTGTCCACTGTGGTCTCCCCACACAATACAAGGTATCATAAAAGTTGAAGCACCTCAAAGGGCAATCACAAAAAAGATAGATGGCATGACAGGCCTCGACTATTGGGGTCGACTAGAAAAGCTAAAACTCTATTCTCTCCAACGTCGTCGTGAGCGCTACATCATCTGCATGATGTGGAAAATATTCCATCAGCATTGCCCAAATGATGTTGGCATCACCTTTAAGGTACATCCAAGGCTTGGGCCCCGTGCCATCCGTCCAAAACAAAAATCGCACTCTCATCTCATAACAACAATACGGCACAATTATTTCACCTCAATTGGCTCCGCTCTCTTTAACATTACACCAAAACACATTAAAACAGAAACTGACCCTATAGGGTTCAAGAAGTCTTTGGACAGATTCCTTCAAGAAATCCCGGATAAACCCCCTACACCCGGATATGTCTCTGTAAACAATAACTCTCTACTTGAGTGGGCCATAGTGCCCAAATTCTGACTTGAAAGACTTCACCAGGTGGTGCTATTAAGTTAGACATGGCCTGGGCCAATAATGGCCGAAACCTATCAAAGTATCAAAGTATCAAAGTATATATATATATATATATGTATCCTTTTCTATCAGTAATTAAAAACAGAACAAGGTGAACTGGTCTTTTTCCAGGTCAAGGTCCGCTCAGTACCACAGATGTTCTTGTCTGTTACTTGACCTTAACCAAGCACTGATGCAGTACCAGGATGTGGATCTCATGGCTTTTGACCATAATTGTTTGGAAACTTTATGATGTACATTGTTTCATCTTGCAATAAAAATAGACTACAGTATATAATCTACACAATACCACGTATTTGCTTGTCAGTTGCTTGAACTGAATAAGTTAAGCATGTCCAGTGGTGGCTGACAATACGTGCATCTTTGATCAATGGGGGAGCATCATAGCTATGTGTTGAGAGGAATTTTTGGGAATTTGAATAATTTACCTCTGGAAACATAGGTGTTTTGTTCATCATCCTTAAATAAATCTTATTCGGGGATCTTTTGAGCAGGATGGGCTACTCGACCAGAAACAAATTCGAACTGAGCCTCACTTGCAAGATCATCTGTTTACTTTGGCATGAAATGACCATGCCACCCACATATGGTTGTGATACATGTTCCTAGTGTACCCTTATCAGACAGGTTGTCATGATGGGTATATTGGGTTTCGTATATTTCGACCTTACTTTCATTTTTATGGCTGCACTTCTCTCTCGCTCAATAATGATAATAATTACAACAACGATAACAATAATAATAATCGACCAGCGAAAAACAAACAGGATAGTGATGCAGTGCTATTCAGAAAGTGAAACTAAAAGAAGGACCTATAAAAAACGGATTTTAACACATTGGGTAGAGAAGGGTATGTTTAAAGTGACTGAGCAGAGATTAGTAGATCAAGCTAATGCTATTAAGAGAAGAAAGTGGATGACAGAATTGGGGTAGAAAAAATCCAAGCAGTACGAAAGACAAATAACATACGAGATACAGCTCAAACCAAAGGAGAACGTAAAAGAAAATATAATAATAATGCTACTAATAACAAAGAGAGAACTAGCTCCAACGAATTAAGTGATTCAAGTGAGGAAGATCAGATTTTAGATGAATTGCAGGATGTAATGAGTAAAGAAGTAAAACAATGATTGCCGGGTTTAAAAGGCACCAACAGAAGGAAGCTGCGACAAATGACCAGGAAAGTAGATTCTGTTATAAGGAGCATGGATACTAAAAATATAGGAGACACTAACTTTCTGATCTATGCAGGAGGGATAGTAGTAACTAGAACATTAAATATATCACAGGGAAAGTTTTAAAAAGCGGAAATGTTGAGGAGATTGAAAAAATAACGTGAAGAATTTTAAGACAAGATTTGATAAGAATAGAAGCCTGGAAACTGAACAAGTTAGAAAGCACAAGGTCTTTCCTCAAAGGAAGATTCTTAGTCAAAGAGAAAAAATTCAGGACAGTTTTAGAAGAGTTAAAATAAAGTATCATAGCAGTAGCAGGCAAGCTCTCCAGGTATCAGAACAAAACAGATCAGTGTCAACAGAATAAATTATTTGATAGAGACCTGAGGAGATTCTATAACCAAATAAATAATGGAGAACGAAATACTGAAGATGAGAAACTTAATGCAGTAGAGAGTTCTGGAATAATATTTGGGATAAACTAATCAATCATAATGGAGAAGGAGTATGGTTAAATAAAGTGAAGGTAAAATAGTGCATTAATGGGGAAAAGGTTTGGAGGAATGCCGAATTAGAAGGGCCCAGGGCCAGATTTATTTCAAGGGTACTGACTAAAGAAATTCAGTAGTTTACATAGGAGGCTGAAGGAACAACTTCAGGACTGCCTTAAAGGAGGAATAATACCAGATTGGAATACTAGGGTGAGGACAATGCTCATTATGAAGGATAAGAGCAAGGGTAATACTGTTAGCAATTATAGACCAATCACTTACTTGCCATTAACATGGAGACTGTTTCAGAAAGCATTTATGAGTACCCCGATAACCAGAATTTACTGCCATAAGAACAAAGAGGTTTCAGGAAGTGGGCTAGAGGAACGCATGATTTATTATACATAGGCAAAATAGCTCTAAATGAAGTAAAAACTAGAAAGAAAAATCTAATAATAGCATGGATAGCTTATAGGAAAGCCTATGACATGATCCCACACTCATGGATAAGTGAATGTTTGATAGCAGACAACGTAAGATAATTTATTAGCTTGAGCATGAAGAAATGGAAAGTAGATCTCTACTCAGGTGACACACAGAGAAAGTCAATATCAAAAGAAGAATTTTCCAGGGGAAATCGTTGTCCACTTTAATAATTGTCTTATATTTGATCCCCCTCAGTTTAGTATTAAGGAAGGCAAAGTATCAGTCCAGAAATAGTAATGGAAAAGTTAACCGTTTGCTCTACATGGATAATCTGAGGATTTTTAGTAAGAATAAAAAAGAGATAATTTCTTAATACAGACAATCAGACTTAATACAGAATGCAAAGATATATGCATTAAATTTGGCATGTACTTGGGCATTACTTCGATACCGGCAGCTTTTGTAGATTGGACAAACACCGAATACAGATATATGTGTGTATATATATATATATATATATATATATATATATATATATAGATATATATATATATATATATATATATTTATATTTATATATATATATATATATATATAATATATATATATATATATATATATATATATATATATATATATATATATATATATATATGTATGTATGTACGTATGTTTTTGAAAAATTTTGGGGGAAAATTTTTGAAAAATATTTGAAAAAGTTTTTGGCGAAAAATTTTCGAAAAACATTTCAAAGATTTTGGGGAAAATTTTCAAAATATTTTTCAAAAATTCTTGGGGAAAATTTTCAAAAAATATTTCTAATATTTTGGGGGAAAATTTTCAAATAACTTTTCTAAAATTTTGGGGAAAATTTTCAAAAATTTTTTAGGCAATATGATGTTTTGACCATATTGTGTGTCCTTTTAATAATTTTTTTTTAATTAAACACTTTCAAACCTCCGTTACTGGTAGAATGTGTCACATAGAACAGGGTTTACTCTTAACGTTTTGGATAAAATTTTGTACTTTAGAAGTTATTTCGTCTGAAGTTACAGAGTGACAATGGACAAATTCGTGTTTGATAAGTGCCAATACACGAAACACTCAGTTTTTTACTTACTCTCTAACTTCTGACGATGATATATATACATATTACATAAATGTGTAAAAAAAATCTTATCATACGATCGAACCAATGAAAGAGCCTCAACTTAGTCACTGCACACGTTAAAAATAGCAGCCAAAGTAGCCTCCTACCTAAATCACACGCCCATTGTATGTAATGTCCAAGATTATCCCTAAAAAGACGGTTTGCTGAAGGCTGGAATGTCTTTGATGATACGTTTTCAGTATCATGGTTGATTCGAGGCTAAATAACAACATTATAGTCAATTTCTATATTAATACCCGCACGATTTTCACTAAGAAAAAAAAAGATTTTTTGTGTGGAATCAAGACCTTGACCTCCTAATGTGCTGCAAATCCCTTATTTTGGTTCGGAAAATAATTAGGTGGGGTTCACCCCCCCCCCAATACCAGGATTGATGGAAATGTCTTTTCGTTGGATGAGTTCCTGTGACCTCCTATTATTGCAAAATTAGGTTACTTAAGGTGAGCCTGGTAACTGATAATTTTGGGATCTTGTTTGTAATTTTTGGTAATCCATGGTGCAACGAACAACATGGTAAAAATCCCTACCATAAATTTGGTGTAGATGGGTAACATCGAATAATTCAATCACAACATTTATTTAAATTCAACATGGATAAATTGAAATATTATTATTCAGTATTTTATAAGATAAAATCTTAAATTATTGACACATTATTACTTATCTTATAACAGCAATGTCTGAAAAAATCATGGTTTGCATGGAAAAATGCAAGCATGAAAAATAAGATTCTTAAGATTATAAACCTGGAAAAGTACAGGACAAGTTATTACACCTGTAAGAGTATAGGACAAGCTATTACTTCAAGTAAAGAATAAGAAACTTTTTACTTAAAATATTGCAGCTAAAATTAAAATTTGAATATTAAAAATTATTTTATTATAGTTTTCAAATAACACTATACATATTTAAGAACAATTTGGCTACTTTACTACTTTAAATACAGAAAATAGTGACTAATTAGAAAAACTTGCAACTTAGCTGAAACAGTTTTGCGCGATAAAAGATGAGAACTCTAAAGAGTGATAAATTAGAAGAAGTGGCATTCTTTGGTGCATATTTTAAGTAAAAAGTTTCTTATTCTTTATTTTACTTGAAGTAGTAGTTTGTCCTATACGTTTACAGGTGTCATAACTTGTCCCGTACTTTTCCAGGTTTATAATCTTAAGAATATTACATTTCATGCTTGCATTTTTCCATGTATATATATATAAATACATGACAGTACATGAATTTTGTTAAAAAAAAAGGGGATCATGTATATACCTCCTGGCTGTTGAGATTATAACACCTCGTAAACAATGTTCCTTGTTTTTCCTTGTGGAGCATATAAAAAAGGTTTCTTTCGGTTCCTACTCTTGAGCAGCCAACATACAGTTGCCCATGCGAGAAGCAGGGCTCTTCCAAGAGAAGACCAGCTACAGAGAGGGTTTGACCCTGAGATTTGTTAATGGACATGGCAGAGCTGACACGAAGGGGGAATTGCAGTCTTCTGAATGTAAATGGAATTTCTGCTCCTGATGGAGTAACAGGAATTCTTGGAATAAAGACGTCATCATCTTTTCCACATCCAGAAAGAATGATCGCCTCGATAACGTGTGACATCATTTTCTTTATCACCAGTCGTGTTCCATTGCAAAGTCTTGGTGGTTCCAGATTTCGGAGTAGCATTACAAGAGTTCCAACTTTAAGTGCTAATATGTGTGGAGGTAGTGAAGGAGGCTCCAGTGAATTGAGAAATTCAGGAGGATAGTTCACAACTTCATTTATATCTGGAATTGTATCAACAGACTTGTAGTGCCGGGAAGATAATGCATTAGCTGTTGATTAATTTTGTTAACAGCAACGTTTTTTGGAGCTAATATTGCTCTTTCACACAGCCAATTGTGATTTTGGTAGTTTTGTGTGAAGTTGGGAAAGACTTCGTTTTTTGAGGTCATCTACAGAATTAACAACAGAGGAAAATGACCACACTTCCATTTGTCCTGCAGTATCGAGAGAAATCGCCTTCACCAAGTGTCAAAATGTCCTGTGCAAACTTTGTGGACATTTGTCGCCGTGTAGCTGAGCTCTCATGTTAGTGGTGAGACTGAGGATTGTAACATGATGCCACAGGGTAGAGGACTTTAGGCTTGGACTTCATCTGCTCTAGTGCCTTTCGGAATGACAGGAAGAGTTTGCCTGAAATCACTTGACAACAGAAGCGTTACACCTCCCATTGGAG
Source organism: Octopus sinensis (assembly GCF_006345805.1). Lineage (NCBI taxonomy): Eukaryota > Metazoa > Mollusca > Cephalopoda > Octopoda > Octopodidae > Octopus > Octopus sinensis. Next base: position 14,396,434 of record NC_043004.1, read on the forward strand.
CCTGACATTCTCGGATGTCTTTCAGGGCTCTATCTAATGCTTCAAAGCTCCCTTGTGAGCCATAGTGCACTCATCCCAGACAATTAGATGACACATTTTAAGTACTTGTCCCTGATCTGAGCTTTTGTTGATGTTGCATGAAGGCATTTCTGATGCTGCTAAATTGAGAGGGAGTTTAAAAGTTGAGTATGCTGTCCTGCCACCGAGTAACAAAGTAGCTGCAATGCCAGAGGAGGCTACAGCTACTGCAATGTACTGATGCTGCCTAACTTCTGCAAGGAGAAACTTTGTAAAAATGTTTTTCCTATCTCTCCAGGAGCATCGAGGAAGAAGATTCGTCCATGGCATTGGCGTACACTGTTAAGAATAGTTCTGTAGGCCTGCAGCTGGTCCGGAAGTAATTTAGGCTCATTTTCAACAATGTACTTTCAAAGCGCTTGAGTGTCGTAGGTTGTTTCACGAATGACAGCAGTGGGAAGGCTATTTGACCCTGACCTGAATGCTTGTGGCAGGCGATACGTCGACAATTCATTTCCACCCAGTTTAGCAATTCTGTCTTCAATGTCAATGAGTGTTTTGTTATAGATTTCATTGCTGATACCCTCCATGTCAGGATAGAGCTGTTGAGCTTGGCGCTGAAAGTCTTCAGCCAGGTTGTCTCTATATTTGAGCCATAGAGTGGCCGGATCACACAGTTCGCATGCCTGTAGTAATACTGCAAATAGTGCCCTGAGACTTTTAGGTGATTGTGGTAAAGCAGCCTCTCCTAAAGTTGCATCCCATTGTGCACCATCTTCTAACAGACCTTGTCAATAGCAGGCTTCTCTCTATGTTGTGCAGACATGTCCATGAACGGTTTTAAGGCCTGGGAAGACCTTGGCCCTCTGACCTCATGCAGTAGTATACGAAGGTAGAAGCACTCTTGTTGAGTGGGATGCACTATGTATACTCGCCCAAGGCAAGTGTGAAACTTAATGCCAGGGTATCCATGAACATTTTCACCTGCTTTCCGTGGGGCCCATTTTTTTTTTCATTCCAAGTGTAGTACGATGAAATCTGTGGATACAGCAAGGTTTGAGCGAATGGATCCACTTGACAAAGCTTTAAGAATGCAGTGAGTGTGCTATCCCTTGATTCCTCTGCCAACAGAGAAGCATTAGCATCGGTGAAGTACACTCTTTGATCATTTTCCAGGTGCACTGCAAGCTGTTGAATGGCGGGTTGTCGTTGGTGAATTGGAAAGCCAAAGATGCGCCAGAAAGCCTCGTTGTGACTTATGTACCGTCCCACCTGATAATACGTCACCTCATCCTGGCAGTATTCTTGTTGAAGTCCAAACATTGCAGCGTCAGACCCCTTGTTTACATATTTGCAAATGTACTTGATGGATTATACGGAGTTGCAAAATTCAACGTTGTTGTGGGCATTGAAAGTCTTTGACAGGAGTGGGCAGTATGGAATAATATATCTATTATCAATATCGGGCAGTCCGATAGTTGCTGTGAAACCTCCGTCTTCTGGTTTTCTGCGTCTGTTTGATGGATACCCATCAGCACCTGTCTGGGTTTCTTGTAGGAACCTCCTTGAAAATCTTTTTGAACATATGCTATCCTTGAAGCATTGTGAGTTTATGTTGAATCCACACCCACATGGACCATGTACTATGTTTGCATTAACTATTTCGTATAGTTCTTTGTCTAAAGCTGGATCAGGAAGCTCTGCAGAGATTATGTTGTATACATATACAGACACACACACACACACACATATATATATATATCTATATATATATATACATAGATGCAAACATAGATATATATGTGTATACATACACAGACACACACACACACATATATATATCTATATATATAAAACTGAGAATGTGTGTGTGTGTGTCTGTCTGTCTGTGTGTTTCCCTAAAACTTGAGAACTACACAACCAATTTCATTCAAACTTTACACATGCTTTACTTAGGGTCCATGTAGTTTCATGGGCAAAAAAATGTTCAACTTCTTGCCTAGAGCGAGCCCATAGCAATATCATATCTTCTCCACTATTTCAGTATTACGTGTTAAAAGTGAAACAAAAACATTTCTCTATTTTATGTCAGATGCTTTTACTTTAACAATAAAAATAATAATAACAATTGAACTATATGTAGTAAGTAATAATTAAAATCAAACTAAAGTATAATATAATCGTAACATAACAAAAGTAAAAATAGCAATTAGTATAAAATTGCATCAATGACTTGAACTTGAATAAGTGGTTTCACATGAATGGGAATAAATTAAAAATAAAATTAGCGTGCAGAAATGGAATAGTCCAGATGGATAATAAAAAAATAAATTAAAGAAAAGACTATTGACTATAATGTAGAAGAAAAAGAAGATTTGAACACCTGGAGGAAAGCACCATCGAAAAGTGTCTTGGTGCGACTATGAAATATATTTAACCAGAGGCGGTAAATTTGCCACAATAGAAGTAAGGTTCGAGTCAATGGAGCGTGCAAGGGAATACTCGACTCGAACTTGCAAAGTGGAAATATTTCATTTTTACCTTTATATCTGGGACGTAGGACGTGCCGGATAAAAATCAAAAATTCCCCCCCATAAGTTGAGGTAGGCTGGATTGTAGCCACACTTCCATACAAGAGGGAGGACAAGATACAATTGATCGAAATTGCAAGAGACGGGCTTACAATTCCAGTCTGTTACATATTTTGAGTATTGTTATCACTAGTGATATCAATATATAACTTTGTATTTTGTATTTTATGTGTAGATGTATATATATAGATGTACATGTAATATGTACACATATATATACACATATATACATGCACTAGCACTAGGACCCGGCAACGACAGGTCATAATGCTAGTATATATATATAAATATATAAAATATGATTTTTTTTACGTATGTCCATTGAATTCGACCAATTGATTAAACATTTACTTGTTTAAAGCAAATGTCATTCTCTCATTATATTATTTCAGTGTACTGGACTGTTACTCTCATTTAGTACCTCAAACGTAATTTTCTAAATTCACATTTACAATTGCATTATTCGTTGACGTGTGAAAAAAAAATATTATGAAAACTGCTAACGGCAATGGCGCTGCAAATATCATGTTACATATATACGTGCATACTCATACATACGCATACATACATACATATATACACATACCGCCATATATTCATACATGTAAGATGCATGTACGCATTTACCTCTGTCTATCTATCTATCTATCTATCTATCTACCTATCTATCTATCTATCTATCTATCTATCTATCTATCTATCTATCTATCTATCTATCTATCTATCTATTATGGTAGTACTTTTGTGTGCGTGTATGTGTTTCTATGCATTTCTGAGAATGTATGAGCTGTATGGTGAAACACAATATACACTTTATAGATAGTATGTCCTTATCTACATTCAGAGAGCTAGTGGAAGATCGAAACACAGAATGCCATAACGCTCACGGGTACATCCAGATTATTGAATGAATTCTACTAAGTTGATTTTCATAAGATTGGTTGTTATTTTGCTGATATGTAATCTGTTGGTGTTCAACAATTACCGTAAACATTTCATCTACGACTATAATATTTTCATTTAGAAAATATCTAAAACTACATCATCCAAAGTTTTACGAATTGCTTCCGAAGTGAGTAACGTCTGATTTGTACAAGATTTCGCTTCTATTTCTTCTAAATAGAAAACATCTTATAGAATCTATCTCGCTGATCGAAGTGTTTATTAAGGGGCTGACACAGAGTAAGACACGTACGTTGCGGATAAATCTTGGGAAACGTTTTATGTTGTTTGCAAGTTGAGAGATGATGATAACGTTAAAGCCGAATCAGATATGGAAGTAAATGCCTGAAATTTACTGATTGACGCCTGTTGGTGACGGATGAGTCTTGTTTTGTATGTGGTCTCACGTATCTGCAAAGCAGAGTCGCAGGATTGGTATGCTGATATAAATTTAAACTGAGATGTGTTGGGATTTCATTACTTATATACATTGAAGTATTTGAAAAATTAGTGTTTTAGTGCTTCACACATCAATAATATTTCTGATACTTTTTACTTTAGTAATAGCATAAATATGTAAGGAAGCCGTGAAAATATTGTAAAGCTCGAAATTCATTGATGCTTTTTTTTTTAAGAATTTAGTTGTGTTCACTATAAAATGCGAGATAAAAGATCGATCCTTAATAGGTTTATCTCCAAGACAATGCTCAGCCCTCCGACTACCTTTATATTTGTTTGCAGTACAACATGAGTCATTTACGTTGAAATACAACGTCTATAGCTAGACATAATTGCATAGATATTAATACTATATATGTAATTCTGAATTTTAACACGGCATGGTTTCTTTCTACATTACACATTGTAAAGCAGAGTTTTTCTTTCCTGTCTGCAAAATGATCAATGAAACGACTAACTTAATGTTCAAATGGTTTGTTAACATTTATCCTTTACTCTTTTCATCACTGAGGCCATACTGGGGCACAGACTTGTACGGTTTAGTCAAAAAAATAAACGACAACACTACTTATTTTTTAAGCCTGTTAATTATTAAATCGATATCTTTGGACCAACTGCTATTCGTTGGGTATTTAGATTAAGCAACACCAATCGCTAATCGATGATGGGATACAAACACAATCACAAAAAGGCAGACATACATGAATGCATACACAAACACACACACTCACACAGACGCAGACACACGCACGCACGCATGCACGCACACGCGCATATTTGTATTAATAATTCAGTTATCTATAGTGCGACTAATAACTTGTAGAACTCAATATACATACGGTCCAGAACACTATGCTAGATGAGGAGAGAGAGGAATAGAAATAAAGACGTGACACTGAAAAAACAAAATGTTATGTAATGAACTTCCTTAGCTTACAACTATATTTGCTATAAGTTATGGTTGAGAACCAAGAAAACATCTTATAGCTTCAGTAGAGCCTTGAATATGAAGTTCACTTTATTTGGGTAAGTTATATTTTCAGAAGATACAGGCGTTATGTGTGAGAAAGTTTATGTTGATGGCTATGGAATGTTCGACATAGAACTTTCCAAGGCCATCAATATTAGTTACAAGAACGTAAACACACTAATACTGCTCATCAGGTCTCCCAAATCCTCTCACAAGACTTTGCTCAGACCGAGCTTATAGTAGAAGATTCTTTTCCAACGTGCCATGCAGTGTGACGGAACCCCCCAAAAATGTAGTTGGTTGGCGAACTTCTTACAACGTTGCGTGTATCACTGTAGGAAGCAAATGGTCTAATTATATTCGCCAGACAATTTTAGATAAAAGCAGGCACCTTTAATTAGAATACATTTGAGTGAGAATTATATATTTGCAAGCGGTTTGGCTCATTTGAAAAAACAAAAACTGTAAATTATGTCATAGGATGTATTTCTGAAAATATTTTAGGCAAATACTTGGCCGTTATTTTGATTGAAGCTGTACGAAATTATTATTAAATCCAACAGAAAATATTTCGTATTGTCAAACGTTGTAAAGATAAATGTACGGTGTTACTCGTGTAATCTTCAAAGTTTATTGCTCGAAATTTACTGCTCTGTCAAGCTTATGGTTATAACACAATATTTAAGAACACCCATTGTGAAATTGAAAGAGTTTTTCTCATTATTTCATGACAAGTAAAAGTATAAAATCAATATAATATGATACATGTAATTTATGAGATTCACATATTAATGAGAAAACAATGATTATATAGTAATACAATTAGATGCAACAATAGTTGTCAATTACAACAGCCATCTGTTACCGAAACATAGAAAAAGCCCATCATATGCTGCATTGTTTCAAAATAGGCATCTACAACGGCAAGAATTTGAAATACTGCTAATATAACTGTCATATCAATACCATGTTTCTACTTTTGTTTATAGCAATGCGATTGATCATATCAAGATTAGTTAGATACAAAGGGTGAAAATATGCTGCGCATCAAAAGACTCTGCATCAGTGCAAAACAATTTTTGCAGTAGTTTACAATCATTGGAACGAAATAACTTTCTCATTGCATAAGCCAGCAGGGAAGAATGAGTAATAAACAAAAGTAGCAACAAGCTTGGCAACTTTAAACTCGGGAGACTATACCTGAAAATCATAAACCATGCAAAACAATAAACTAGAACGCCGACATAAAACTGTCGTTATTACATGTTGCTGCTTACAACCCAACAAGAAATTAGAAAGGAATACGAACGGCATAATACGAAGCGTAGCTAATAAAAAACCTTATGATCTTCCTGCTACGCAGCGCATGAGAGACACATAAATTCGTTTTAAGTATAGCAGTTAGAAAACCTTAAGGGCCATATTGATGAAAATACTATTGAAGCTTGTTATTTCTGTCACAATGGATGTGTTGTTTTGTAATTTCTATTTCACAAGAAATAATAGCATTTGATACATAATTACACTTCATAAAAGAATGTAGACACTGAGTTATCATTGGAGAAGTCTGAGAGTAGTTAGTTGGTTAATTAGCCCCAGATCAGCTTGATCGAACAAATTCTACGACGAAATGTTTCTATAAATGACTATTGTGTGTCTGATTTTCATGTTTATCAGAAATGAATTAATTTATATTTAGCATATTAGAAAACAGGGGCGTGCTGTTCGGTTGCTATGCACACTGTAGCGTAAAAGAAACGCGGGACGTGGGTGACTATGAAATATGTTTTAATTTCATTATGTCAGATATGGATTTTGATAAATTTGATAAGGTCAGTTTCTTGGATGCACGTTCACCACAGTCTATGGGTCGTTGTCACGTGTTCTGGTAGTGGGCGGATCAAACATATCGAGACTGTAAGGTGTGATATGTTCAATACCGTGTATGCCCTCGCTGGGTGTTCCCTACGGCCATACACCGTCGGTACATCCAGGGCAAAACATTTCACAAAAGCCATTGGCACCTGTGTCCAAACCCTGAGGAGTTATCGGCTTTGGGACCACCTATTTCAGCCGCCTCTTGATTCCATCCCACAGGTGTTCAATTGGGTTCAAATCCGGGCTGAGAGCTGGTCACGGCATGATTTTGATGTTGTACTGACACAGGAAGTCCATGGTGACCCTGGCCGTGTGGAAGGGAGCATTGTCCTGCTCGAACCTGTGGTAATGGTGACGCGCGAAGAGCACGATGTGAGATCTTAGGATCTGCTTAACGTAGCTGCGCTGTGATGCCATTTCATCTGCCTGTACCAACAAAAGTCTTTTTCGAGTCGAGAAAGCAATAAGATGCACACTTCGAGGCGTCTGTTTTTTGAATCTCGTTCAGCTCGTTCAGTTCGTGTGGAACAAACCTATCCGTTCTCTTGAATTCTCCAACTTTTTACAGGTTTCCAAAAATACTTGTGTGAGATGTTTGGAGTTCTGGTGAAAGTTTTCGAATCTTTGTTCTCGGATTTTCTTCAACCAAAACATTTAATCCATCATGCTGAACAACTGATTTTGGCCTAATTTCTTCTATTATCCACAGTGACAAATAATAGTAGCAATAAAATGATGAGGAAAACATTGATTTTGCTTTAGCCATATAAAATCTAGTCAAATTACACGACTGATCAGTATCGTTTCCAAACCTACTACATCAAGGATTACACTACTAAAAGTATATTTTACGCAGTAAAATACTACTGAAAATTGGAATTTTCCCTTTCAAGTTATACAATCTCTTAACTATTTTAGAGACTGTATAACTTAAACACACTGGCAAACCTACTGACACACATATGTACGCACACACCCAAGCACGCACGCTCACGTACGCGCGCTCACACACAAACAATATGCTGATATTCAAATATTGCTCTCACACTACACAATGGACACATACACGTAAGCACACAGAAATACATGTACACATGCCTAGAGTTATATATATAGGTGTGCGTGAGCATATACATACATACATGCATACATATATATATATATATATATATATATATATATACATACATACATACATATATATATACATACATATATATATACATATATACATACATACATGCATACATATATATATATATATACATACATATATATATATATATGTATATATATATGTATATATCTTTATATATATATATATATATATATATATATATATATATATATCTGTGTCTATGCGCGTAC
>NC_043004.1:14409659-14442159 GCF_006345805.1 Octopus sinensis
TGTGTGTGTGTATGCGTGTAGGTGTGCGCGTGTGCATGCATGCATGCATGCATGTGCGTATGTGTGTGTGTGTGTGCATGTGTGTGGGTATATAGGTATGTGCGTATATGTGTGTGTGTGTGTGCGTACATGTGTGTGTGTGTATGCATGTGTGTGTGTGTAGGTGTGTAGGCGTGTGTGTATAGGTGTATGTATGTAAGTATGTATGGGTGTGTCCGTGTATGTGTGTGTATGTATGTGTGTGTATGTAGGTGTGTGGGCGTGTGTATATGTGTGTGTATGTAGGTGTGTGGGCGTGTGTATATAGGTGTATTTGTGTATGTCTGGGTGTGTCCGTGCATGTTTGTGTGTGTGTGTGTATGCATGTGTATGTAGGTGTGTGTGTACGTGTGTAATGTATGTGTATGCGTGTGTATGCGTGCGTGTGTGTATGTAGGTGCGTGTGTATGTGTGTGGGAGTGTAGGTGTGTGTGTGCGTGTGCGTGTGCGTGTTTATGTTGGTGTGTGCGTATGTGAGTGTGAGTGTATGGGTGTTTGTCATGCATGTGTGTGCGCGTGCAGGTGAGTGTCTGTGTAAGTATGTGTGTGTGTATGTTTGTGTGAGTGTGTATGTGTGTATGTCTGTGTGTATGTATGTGCGTATAGGAGTATGTGGGTATGTGTGTGTGTATGTATATGGGTGTATGTATGTATGTGTGTGTGGTGCATGTGTATAAGTATATGTGTGTGTACGTATGTGTGTATATGTGTATGTGTGTGTGTTTATGTATGTGTGTATGTATGTTGTAGGCGTGTGTGTGTAGATGTATGTATGTATGGGTGTGTGTCCGTGTGTGTTGTGTGTGTGTGTAGGTAGATGTGTGTGTCTGAGTGAGGGTATGGCTGTGTAGGTGTGTGTGTGTATGAATGTAAGTGTGTGTGTATACAAGTGTAATGTATGTATGTAGGTGTGTGTGTGTGTGTATGTGTACGTGTGCGTGTGTATGTGTGTGTGTATGCGTGTGAGTGTGAGTGTATGGGTGTATGTCTGTGTGTGTGTATGTCTGAAGTAGGTATGTATGTGTATGTATGTATGTGTGTGTGTGTGTGTGCAGGTATGTGTGTATGTGTGTGTGTGAGTAGGTGTGCGTGTATGTATGTGGGTAGGGATGCATGCGAGTGTGTGGGTATGTATGCATACATACGCACGCGCACATCCGAAGCAAGCCCACACACACGAAGCGCGCCCACGCACACAACGCACAAGCAGTACAACGCAAGCCCAAGGGGCCGACCAAGCCCCCAGCGCGCGCCAAGGCGCGCGAGCGCAAAGGCCCTCGAACGCCATATATATATATATATCACGCGATCACGTGACCGACCGGACCATCAGATATTGCTACACATCGCTGGTCACAATGCGTTCGCATTGTTTTTTAGCCTTCGATCGACGCCACTCCGCTGGCTAAGCGAGCAGGCCAACAGAAGAAAGAGTGAGAGAAAGAGTAGTGAACGAATAAAGCAGGGATCACCATCCCCTGCCGGAGGCTCGTGGAGCTTTGAGGTGTTTTCGCTCAATAAACACACACAATCCTCCGACCGCGAGACCGCTGCCCTAACCACTGGGCCATTGTGCCTCCACCACATATACATATATAATATATAATATATATATATATATATATATATATACTTGTGTGTGTGTGTGTTGTGTGTGTGTGTGAGAGTGTGTGTGTGTGAGAGTGTGTGTGTGTGTGAGTGTGTGTGTATCCTTCCCTCGTATTTAAACTCTCATGCTAAGTGGCATAGTCATTGATTTCAATTTAAGTAACATAGTGCAACCGATGTTCATGAAACGACAGCATTTCTATAATTTTAGCAGTAAACATGGAAGTGATTGGTATCTTCTTACTTGGATTCTTTTTGTAACCACAAACTCTCTATTAACGATTTTCCCTCAAATTAGCTTCTGTCACGTTAGACTTCTTTAACGCTGTTTCCCTAAATATAAAGCTTTGCAAGGATGGAAAGAAATTTCTAAAGATTCTATAAATTAATTGTCTATGCGACATTTCCTCTGTCTATTTATACCACTGTGCGACTCATTGTCTTTCTTTCATCCTTTCATTTCTCATTTATTCTTCTGTGTTTTCATCTTTAAAAAGATAGAATCTACAAGTAAACATATCTACATTTTAAACAAAATATTTGGTACCTCTCGGATATGCATGTTTCCCCAAATATTAATATGTATGATGTGTTTATATGTACCTCTCAGTGTCAGATAGTATGCATGTTTGAATTATGCATGCATGCACACATACATAACATACATACAGGCATATATATATATATAGTTCTAGCTTTAAGGTCATCGAGAATGGCCTGGCTGGAAGCCCAACGTTCCGAGTTCTTTTACAGGGCTTAGAAAAATTGAAGGGCGACTGCAAAAACTGTGGGAATCTGAGAGGGGAATATTTTGAATGAAATTATTATTAACTGATTCCTCTGTATTTTATGTTACCCAGGAACTTTTCAGCATCCCCTCGTACATATACGTATATATACATAAACGCATACATGATTATGCATATATATATATATATATATATGTATGTATGCATGTATGTGAGTATACATATATATATATATAATTTAAATTTTGAATTTTATAATCTATATATTTTGTATATTATATTAATTAATTTTATTTCTATGTATTGGTGTTTTTCACTATTTGATTTGCCTAATAGTGGTTTTATCTCTAATTTAATATATATATATATATATATATATATATATATTATATATATATATATATATATATATATATACACGTCTCATTCTCCTCGGAATAATCACAATCACCCATGCAAGTGTGTTTACTAATTTCTTAGGTGCTTATATATATAAACATAATATATATATACATATGTATGCCTATATATATACACATGCTGAAGTATTTCCCTCTTTCAAGCACGTTTAATCTTGGAGCAGGTAATAGCGTGAAATTATTGGTTAAAAACCCCTTAGAACAGAAATAGGAAGAAGGCTGCCCGTGGCGCAGAAACCTGCATCGTCTGTAAGCATGACAAGCGTTCTAACACTGGACCAAAGTAATCCTTCAAATTTCTCTAATCCTTTTAGAAACTTTCGTCTTACCATTGTGAATTGTATGTCGTTAACGTAGTAAGAATTGAGAACTTCGAGAATGTGAGTTAATTGCTTTTTCTGGAATGGTAAAGGCAATCCATTATTTTACTATAAGGAAGTGTTTGAATTATGAGGCATGCAATATCAATGGCTGCTGCATTTGGAAGATTCGTGTGTCTTTGAGTTCGAGGAAAGTGCTTCTCCTTGTTTGTAAACTTTTGAACGTTTGTGTTTCTGTGTTTTTCTGTGGTCTACGTCTGTGCATTTGTGTCTGCGTGTATTTGTGCGAGTGTGTGTGTGTGTATATGTGTTTGTGTGTATGTTTTTCTGTGAGTGTGTATGTATGTGCTAACTAGAATGTATGCGTGTAACGTTTGGGTTTAGTGAAAGCTTTATGTGTGCGTGCTCATTGGTGCTTTCATTTGAACGCTTTGCTGTGTGTGTGTTGGCCTCACTGTAACTATAGAAGCAGACGTATATATCTGAGTGTCTAGCTGAGCGGTATGGTGTATGTGTATGTACATGCGCGACTCTGTTGAGACGAATAAATATGTCGGCCTGCGTGATAAACATTGGGTGTTCCATTTGATTTGTGAATCGTGTGTTTTATTGGCTGTTATATTGAGGTGAATTCGTGTGTGTAATTGTGTATCTGTGGAGGCAGATGATATGTGATTTGATTTAAAGGAAAGAAAGAAAATAACGCTGGTTTTCTTTGTGGATTTCTGAAAACGAACTATTCCACGAGAAATAAATAGACTGATTTATTGGATTGCTGTCTGTGTATTTATTTGGGAAAGTACTGAAGAATTCTGTATTTGGTGGTCACTATGGCGTTATTACCAGGCCACGAATAAAAAGTGTTATTTGAAAAGAAAAGAAAAAACTTGCAGCTGAGAATGTCGAACATTCCTTCGAATTTTAACCTTGTAGTTTTCTGAAAACGATCTGCTTAAATGCGAGGTGACATATACAATAAATTACTGCTGTTGATCTATTTTTGATTTTTGGAGAAGCGCAGTTTCTGCAAAAGTAAAATAACATCACCTAATTAGTGACGAAGTGTAAATAGTTGAAAAAGACTATTTGTAAAGCGTTCTCATAGTTTTTGCTTTTTAATTTTAAGGCGAGTATTTTTATTTTAGAATTTGTGGTTATATCTTAGCCTCGGTATTCATCAAATTTGATGTAATATTGTTACACTTAACAGTTTTTAGCGATACTGATTTTAAGTAAGATTTGAAGCCCATTTCACATTTTGGTTTTGTTTGTCTTCAGAATACTTTGTAACATTTCAGGATGTTTATTTAAGTTGTTCACTTGTTTGGGCAGGGAGGTGTTCTGGAAGATTTTACACATTATCTTCTTCACAATTCTGAAGATGTCAGTCAAGAGGAATTTGGAATGAGTTCTTGTGCTTTTAAAAATAAGACTATTTCCTCACTCATTAAACATTTCTCACGCTTGAGACGTACATTACTGAATAATTCAACTTCACTGAGCTCAGTATAAAAAAACCTTCCACGAAATAATCTCTCGATATATATATAGAAAGCTGATACCTATTTCAAATGCCAACATAATCACTCACCAAGAAACAGAGGCACAAACGTATAATAATAACTATCAATATTTACTAAATATAAAGAAAATTTTTCTACATTTTCTGCAAGCAAGAAAGAAAAATAATTGAAATATAAATATTCAGTTCCAGGGCGTGAATATAATTTGAAATGACTTAAACAAAATAACTGAAAAATAAAACAATGTAATAAAATCCTTTAATATGCACTTACACGCTGTCTTTGAAACTCTATTTAATCTCTTTACCTCGGGCCCCGTAAGGACACAATTTAATTTTTTCTATTAATTTGTTTATTCTCTTGATCAATTACATCCTAATAAAATATCTAAGCGCTATCTTTCAAACAATCTCGAAATTATTACACTGCATCTATGCATTCCCTTAAACAAGTTTAAAGAGCCAACGCACATATTTACATTTGTAAGTACAAAAATGCATACATATATGTGTGTGTATGTGAGTGTACATATATGTATGTAAGTGCGCATACATGTAGGTAAGTGTACATATGTCATATATATATGTATATATACACACATATATGCAAAGATAAATATGTGCATATATGTGTGTGTAGGTGCGAATGTGTGTGTATGTGTTTGTGTGTGTGTATGTATGTGTGTGTGTGTGTGTGTGTGTGCGTGTGTGCCTCAAGAGACACATTCGTATCCATAGAACATGATTAACGTTTTATTTTACTGAACCCACATTTGTCGTTCAGGGCAACAGAATCTGTCATATATATATATATATGTGTGTATATATATATATAGAGAGAGAGATATATATATATATAGATAGATAGATAGATAGACAGACAGACAGACAGACAGACAGACAGATAGATAGATAGATAGATAGATAGATAGATAGATAGATAGATAGATAGATAGATAGATAGATAGATAGATAGATAGATTGACAGACAGATAGACAGATATATAAACACACAGACAGATAGATAGATAGATAGATAGATAGATAGATAGATAGATAGATAGATAGATAGATAGATAGATAGATAGATAGATATATAGATAGATGCTACATATATTTGTGTTAATAGCAAAAATATTTCCTCTGTTTATCAAAACAGCTGAGTATTTCTCTCCTAATTAAGTTTTGGACTAAACGTTTCATGGAATGCACTTTTCGAAATAAATTTGAGAAATATTACTTTCTATTAATATTTAATCACATACAATGGGTATTCATGCATACATACATATTTAAATGATATTTACTAAAAACGGGACAAAAATTATATAAATACGATCATTGGAATGATCTTGATGAACAGTTCGAATTGTCAGGAAAATGTCTTCCACGTTCCCTGTGATTACCGTATATACAAGTGTAAAAGTCGGATTTTTTAGACCATTTTTTGACGTCAAATTTATGGGTACGACTTTTGAGGGGCTGAAATTGAAGCTAGAATGTGAAGTACCGTATCAGCAGCAGAAGCCCAAATGATCTCTAAGCGAATAAAAGCAAAAACACAACGAATTACAGTAATATAGATAATAAATCTCTGAACGAGATGTAAGCAATAATAAATCTCTGAACGAGATGTAAACAGTAACCGCTCGACAACGTAAAGTATACTAGCCATCTCAATATGGCTAACCACTAAGGGTGGGTGTTACTGTAGCTTTTAGCCCCAGGAGATCATCGTCTCCAGCTGGCTTTAGACACACTTTCTGTGTCCTTATGATATTTGCAAAGGGATGTCATCCCTCTCTCGTAAACCTAAGTGATACGCACGGACTGCAGTTTCGAGGTAATTTGCCTCTTGTCAATGTACGGTAATCACCGGTTTTCGATGAGAGAAACCTGTTTGCGGATATCTATTTAATGTTTTTCCCAGTAACCACTGTCACTGATTTCGAAAAACTGTCTGAAAGCAATAATAAATCTCTGAACGAGATGTAAACTGTAACCGCTCGACAACATAAAGTATACTAGCCATCTCAATATGGCTAGCCACAAAGGGTGGGTATTACTGTAGCTTTTAGCCCCAGGAGATCATCGTCTCCAGCTGGCTTTAGACACACTTTCTGTGTCCTTATGATATTTGCAAAGGGATGTCATCCTCTCTCGTAAACCTAAGTGATACGCACGGACTGCAGTTTCGAGGTAATTTGCCTCTTGTCAATGTACGGTAATCACCGGTTTTCGATGAGAGAAACCTGTTTGCGGATATCTATTTAATGTTTTTCCCAGTAACCACTGTCACTGATTTCGAAAAACTGTCTGAAAGCAATAATAAATCTCTGAACGAGATGTAAACTGTAACCGCTCGACAACATAAAGTATACTAGCCATCTCAATATGGCTAGCCACAAAGGGTGGGTATTACTGTAGCTTTTAGCCCCAGGAGATCATCGTCTCCAGCTGGCTTTAGACACACTTTCTGTGCCCTTATGATATTTGCAAAGGGAAGTCATTCCTCTCTCGTAAACCTAAGTGATACGCACGGACTGCAGTTTCGAGGTAATTTGCCTCTTGTCAACGTACGGTAATCATCGGTTTTCGATGAGTTTATCTTTATTATGATCAAGTGATCTAACATAGAATGGGTACATTACAGGACAAAACAATTACAAAAATGCTATGCAAGTTCGAATGAAATTATAAAAATTACAAAAATAAAATTTTACGTAACTTGAACGAAAACTTGGCTTACTTTTGCCTTTATCACGATAACTTTTAGTGCGTATGTTTTCTTTTTTTTATTATTTCTTTTTTTTAAACAGTTATGTACAGTGAAAGGGAATGGGAGGTACCAGTTTCAATTTTGAACCCGGCAGCCTATAAATCCCAGCAGCTGATTTTTCCTTTCCTCGATGATTAAGCTGGGTTACTCTCACCCACCTTTCTCATCACATCCTTCCAACGTTCCATATACTCTTTCTGTGGCAGGCTCCTCCTCTCCAACCCCATCTTGCTCTTCAGATGATATCCGAAGTATTTTAACAAACCGGGGCCAGAGATAAAGGACCCTTTCACAAGACCTTCCAATCTAGTTCTCCATACACACTCTTTCAATACTGCCACCGTACAGTAAAAACAGGCCATACCTTCCTTTGAGAGTCCAGTTGGCGGTATCATCTTAATCATAGATCCAGCCGACAGCTGTACTCGTTCCAGTTGCGACAACACGTGTTCCACGTAACTTATCAAGCCTGACAGCTCCCGACATTGTACAAAAGCGTGTTGAACGGTTTCATCGTCCAACCCACATCTTGGACACGTCGGTGGCACTGACATTCCGTGCCTGGATAACTTCTCGCGAAAAGGTAATGCATTCCTATAGCACTGCCAGGTCAGGGATTTTTGGTAATTATCCAAATACCCCGACCTGAAAGTCTTCTTAAACAGGTTGGAGAGTTGATCCCCATCGAACCCCAGGGCCCTTCCTAGGACGTCATCATTTTTTCCCTCTACCAGCCCCTTATAGGACACCGAGGTGGTATTCCCGCTGCCGGCCTTGCCCATCTTGTGGATCACATTGGTTTTCGATGAGAGAAACCTGTTTGCGAATATCTATTTAATGTTTTCCCAGTAACCACTGTCACTGATTTCGAAAAACTGTCTGAAAGCAATAATAAATCTCTGAACGAGATGTAAACAGTAACCGCTCGACAACGTAAAGTATACTAGCCATCTCAATATGGCTAACCACTAAGGGTGGGTATTACTGTAGCTTTTAGCCCCAGGAGATCATCGTCTCCAGCTGGCTTTAGACACACTTTCTGTGCCCTTATGATATTTTCAAAGGGATGTCATCCCTCTCTCGTAAACCTAAGTGATATCACGGACTGCAGTTTCGAGGTAATTTGCCTTTTGTCAATGTACGGTAATCACCGGTTTTCGATGAGAGAGACCTGTTTGCGAAGATCTACAATATAGATGTTTTCAATCTAATTTGGATTCTTTGCCATCAAATTTGAATTCTTTACAATCAAATTTGAGTTTTTCAATTGGTGCTCAAATCTTGAAAAAAAATGAGAGTTAAACTACATCAGCCGTAAGGGAATACATGACTATCTTATCTAACTCGTCCAGTAGAGCCCACCAATTGATATCTGAAAAGTTCGATGAAATAACTCATGAATACTGCGATAGCTTCTACCAAAAGATGTTCCATTACGTCAACCGGCTTGAACAAGGGGAGATAATAAACGAATCATTCTTTTTCTATTATCTCCCCTTCTTCAGACCGGTCGACGTAACGGAGCATCTTTTGGTAGAAGCTATCGCAGTATTCATGAATTATTTCATGAACTTTTCAGATATCAATTGGTGGGCTCTACTGGACAAGTTAGATAAGATAGTCGTGTATTCCCTTACGGCTGATGTAGTTTAACCCTTTTTTTTGTTAAGGCTTGGGCACCAATTGAAAAATTCAAATTTGATTGCAAAGAATTCAAATTTGATGGCAAAGAATCCAAACTAGATCGGAAACATCTATATTACCAATTCTATTTTAATAAATAAAAAATGTTCTCTAGCCGGTAAATTAACTGCTGTAGTTTATTAACTGCAGAGTAATTTCCGATCCCAGCGCGCCAAAGTGAAAGATACACATAAATATAATTTGTGGAGCTTTATACATGCTGGATTTCGGTTTAGCGCCCTGTATCTAGTTCTAGAAATTGTATTTCGTACACGACAGACTACGCTGACGATCTTGAAGGTTTGCGTAACCATATACGTAAATATTAGCAAGTGAAACTAATTAGTACATAAGTAATCGTTTTTCATTTCGTATATTTTCATTTGTCTTGCTTACACTTTGGTTTTTTGCTGAATTTTTTCTTGAGAACACATTATTCGTGGTAAATGGCGAATTTGACGTATTTTTTCTAGCATACAGGCTGTCCACTATTAGTGGTCATTCCTCTAAATTGTGTATGCATAAAAATTTTTAATCTTCGGATTTTTTAAAAATATGCTAGGCCACTGGTTTTAATTAATTAATATCAATTTCTACCCTTATTTAATTTTAAATAAAAAATGTTCTCTAGCCGGTAAATTAACTGCTGTAGTTTATTAACTGCAGAGTAATTTCCGATCCCAGAGTATATATATATATATATATACATATGTTATAAAAATAGTGTTCAGTAAAATAATTTACTTTACCACACGCCGAACTTTTTAGAAATAGCAGCCAAAAATTTTAGCTATTTCTTCTACTGTAAGAAAAATCTCCCAGACAATGCATACTCAAAAATAACTCACACAGGTGAGTTATTTTTGAGTATGCATTGTCTGGGAGATTTTTCTTACAGTAGAAGAAATAGCTAAAATTTTTGGCTGCTATTTCTAAAAAGTTCGGTGTGTGGTAAAGTAAATTATTTTACTGAACCCTATTTTTATAACATAATGTTTCAAATATACCGTAAATGGTCTTTTTACATACTGAACACTACTTGGTAAAATTAATTAATAATTAATTAGTTTTACCCTTTTATTATTGACTATATATATATATATACTCGCCGAAACGCGCGCGCAATCACGTACACATATACAGACGCATATACGTAATGTGCATGCGTGCTTGTATTTTGCTAGATGTAGTTTCAAGTTTTACGCTAAATCAGAAATGTTCATAAAATATGTTATTTCTATTATCATAATCTAGTGCTATATAAGTATATTAAAAAGATACATCATATTAAAAGGGTGAATCATATCTCTGGTAGCAACTTAAATAATAGAGAGATAATACATATTTTCAGCAATCACCAATATTCTGAGATTGCCATACACTTTAGCATTCTTAAGCGTTTCTTTTTTCAGCCAACATTTAGTGCAGCCAAATTGGTTCAAAGAGGGCTTTATAAATAATTGCTTTGCGTATTTGTTTCCATTCTTGAAAGTAATACAAAAGACACTTACACATACAAAGCTATTTATGTACTCATACACACATATACTCTTTATTTGTGCCTAAATATGTTTCCAATATAAACGTATACACTGGTGCAAGCATAGCAGAATAGTAAGATATTTGCTTCCCAACCACATGGTTATGGGTTCTGTTGTGGGAAATTGCTTTTTACTATATCCCTAGGCCGTCCAAAACCTAATGAATGACGGAAATCGAAAGACGTCTATTATATATAATGTATATACATATTGGCGCAGGCGTGGCTGTGTGGTAAAAAGCTTACATCCCAAACACATGGTTCTGTGTTCAGTCCCACTGCCTAGCACGTTGGCAACGTGTCTTCTATTACAGCTTGTTATGGTTTCATTATACTGTGTAACATCCTTCCTTTTTTTATTTCTGATTCTTCAGTTCTGGGGTGAACGACGCTGATAGCTTTTGAATAGAAATAGCCCATCTAGGCATTTTTTCTGTTAAGCATATATCTAACAGAAAGTCATAATAATATTATAACATTTATTGACATTATGAATTATTTAACCACATGAGCGCCAAGGAAGAAACGATCCGATTGTGCGACCTGACCTCCAGGACTGTAACACATAAAGATTTAAGGAATATTGGCCGCAAGTTACGTGGGAGGCCTGGTCAAACAAAGCCCTTTTCATGGCTTCCGGACTTGCTTATGTACAGAAAACCACCTGAAATCGCATCCTCGGTAATGGCTTCCGTGCGAGAATCCCCGAAACTGCCTCCTCACGGGAGTCTGAGGCTTCAATGGGCCTAAAAGTACATGACGTTAGACCTGAGTCGTCTTCTATTCACTGACGAAACCAGGGTGACCCTTGATGAAACTGACAGTTGGGCAAATGTTTGGGTCTATTTTGGAGATGAACATCACCTTCGTTTACGACGTCAACAACTGGGTGAAGGAGTCATGTCGTAGGCTGGTATCATTGGTGACAGACTTGTTGGCCCAGTGAGGGTGCTTGAAGAGGTTAAAGTGTCCGCAGCTGCCAACTGAGTGTTTCTATTTGCGAGATATAGTTTCCAGTTTTACACTAAATCAGAAATTTCCACAAAATATGTTATTTTTAAAATTATAATTTAGTGCTATATAAGTATATTAAAAGGATAGGGTGCATCATATCTCTGGTAGCAACTTAAATAATAGAGAGATAATACATATTTTAAGCAATCAGCGATATTCTGAGATTGCTATACATTTTGGCATTCGTAAGCGTTTCTCTTACAGCCAACATTTAGTGCAGACAGATTGGTTCAAAGAGGGCTTTATAGATAATTGCTTTGCGTATTTGTTTCCATTCTTGAAAGTAATACAAAACACACTTACATATACAAGAATATTTATATACTCATACATACATATACTCTATTTGTTTCTAAATAAGTTTCCACGATAAACATATACACTGGTGCAAGCATGGCTGAATAGTAAGAATCTCACCTCCCAGCCACATGGTTTCGGGTTCAGTCCCACTGCGTGGCATTTCGGGAAATCGCTTTTTGCTGTATCCCTAGGCCGTCCAAAACCTAATGAATGACGGAAATCGAAAGACGTCTATTATATATAATGTGTATACATATAGGCGCAGACGTTGCTGTGTGGTAAAAAGCTTACTTCCCAAACACATGGTTCTGTGTTCAGTCACACTGCGTAGCACTTTGGGCAAAATGTCTTTTATCATATCTTGGGGCTGACCAAAGCCTTGTGTGTAGATCTCTTAGACAGCGACTGGCTGAAAACCGTCATATATATATATATATATATATATATATATATATATATATATATATATATATATATATATGTGTGTGTGTGTGTGTGAGTGTGTCTGTGTGGGTGTGAGTCTGTGTGTGTGTGTGAGTATTTGTGTGTGCGTGTGTCGTCTATCATGCGGCTATAGCTGGTGTGTTTATGTCCCCATAACCAAACGTTTCGGCAAAAGTGACGGATAGAATAAGTAGTATGTTTACAAAGAGTAGTTCCTGGAGTCTATTTCTACGACTAACATATAGATATATATATATATGTATATATATATATATATATATATATAATATATATATATATATATATATATATATAATATATATATATATATATATATATATATAATATATATATATATATATATATATATATATATATATAACTAGCACTCCGTCTGTTACGACGCTGAGGGTTCCAGTTGATCTGAATAGTCTGCTCGTGACTCAGCACTCCACCTATACAACGGGCCGAGAGGAAGCGTTCCGATGATTAGGCGATCCATTTGCTGTCAACACCCGCTGAGTAGAGGGCTGGGCATGATGCGGTTGATGATGCGCAGACATGCGCTAAGACTGCGACATCTCCGGCGTTTCATAGACGACGGCGAACAGGTGTGGTTGCTGTTTGTGAGGCGTGCTTTCCTTCAGCTCGTCTATTTGCCCGAACTGCAGTCGTGGATGAAACAGAGACTGAGGCTAGGCGAATGGCACCACGAGTGCCGCCTTGCTCTCAAACAATTCTGCCGTCCGAGACCAAACTTGTGCAACTTCAATTTCATGAAGGCGTTCTTTAGAGGATTGGTGGAGGGGAAGTGCGACGACGTTCTTGCGCAGAATCTGGGTGTCACCGAGAAACACCTGACCCACTGTTCAGGGCAACTTTCGGGCCGGGACAATCACCGGAGATCCCTGACCTGGCAGTGCTATCGAGAAGTTCTACAGGCACAGTTCGGGACACACCGGACCGACTTGCCCGAGATGCGGTCAGGGTGACGAAACCGTTCTGCACGCATCGTGCAGTGTCTAACAATTTCGGAGCTGTGGGCTTATGCCGAACGGCTGCTATCACGTTTAGGACGAGTTCGCTTGTCAGGCGGGTCTAAAGTGAAAATTGCTCCGCCACCTTCCCTTAACCGGGAAGGCAAGGCAGTCTTCATCGTACTGGTGGGCATGGTGAAAAAATGTTTGTGGTGAACTCGAGCGAGAGGTTCAGAGACAAACACTTTCCTCTCTAGCCAATCGCTCATTAACTTTTTCAAGTACCACTTGAAAAGGAAAGTGAGAATAGAGAGGCAAGTGTTGTCTCGTGAAAGTTTCAATAAAATTGGGTGAATGTAGCAAAGATTGTACGTGCGAATGACGAAACCACTTTGAGAATGATCCTGTAAATCGAAAAAGGAAAGAGAGCACTTTGCTTTTATGTGCCGATTCCCTCCATGCCTGACGTTACCGTGGTCTTTTCCGTAGACTTTTCCTTCCATGGATAAACTTAATGCTTCTTTTTACATTTTTGATATTTTCTGTGATACACGATACTCTTTGATCGCTTTTTTTTTCAACAATCCCCTTTGATCGGAATTATATTTTGCTCCTTTTTTGTCTATTTACAAAAAGAAAAGCTTTAAAATGGCGGTGCCCCAGCATGGCCACAGCTCATAAGCTGAAACTAGAATCAATCAATCAATCAATCATTGTATTTTGTCCCTTCTGTGTTCGGCCCTGTGTGGATAATAAAGAAACTTATCTATCTATCTATCTATCTATCTATCTATCTATCTATCTATCTATCTATCTATCTATCTATCTATCTATCTATCTATCTATCTATCCGTCCATCTATCTATCTATCTATCTATCTATCTATCTATCTATCTATCTATCTATCTATCTATCTATCTATCTATCTATCTATCTATCGGTCTCTGCACGCAATCGTGCAGTGTCCAGCAATTTCCGACCTGTGGGCTTATGTCGAACGACTGCTGTCACGTGTGGGACGAGTCGGTTTATCAGCCGAGTCTATCGTTAATATCGTCACGCCCCCTTCCTTCACACGGGAAGGAAGAGCTATTTTTATCATACTTGTGGCTATGGCGAAAGAATGTATCTGGTGGACGCACCTGAAAGGATTAGAGACAAACACTTTCCTCTCTGGTCAATCTCTCATCAACTTCTTCAAGTATCACTTGAAGAGGTAAGTGAGAGTAGAGTGGCAAGTTTTGTCTAGTGAATGTTTTAAAAAAAGATGGGTGAATGTAGCAAGGATGGCACGTATGAATGACGAAGCCACCTTGACTATGATTCTATGAACCGTAAAAATTAATACAGAGAGTTGCTTATTTGCAAAAAAAAAAGAAATATAACATGTGACTTCATTGACCGATGTTACCGTGGTCTTTTCCGTAGGCTTTTCCTTCCACGGGTAAACCTCACCTGTCCTCCCCTTTACACTTCATATTGACATTTCTGTGATTACGATCCCTATTGATCAACATTTTTTTCCCTCTCCCCTTTTCTTTTTTTCCCTCTCCCCACCTTTTTTTTTTAAATCCTCCCCTTTTTTTGTCCTCTTTCTTTCCTTTTACGATCCCTTTTGATCGAAAACCAACCCCCTTTTTTTACCCCCAAAAGAAAAGCTCTACCTTGTAATTTATTCTGTCTGTGTGCAGCCCTGTGTGGCTAATAAAGAAACATATCTATCTATCTATCTATCTATCTATCTATCTATCTATCTATCTATCTATCTATCTATCTATCTATCTATCTATCTATATTGACATTTCTGTGATAACGATCCCTATTGATCATTTTTTTTTCCTCTCCCCCTTTTTTTTTAACCCCCCTTTTTTTTAACCCCCCTTTTTTTTAACCCCCCTTTTTTTGTCCTCTTTCTCTCCTTTTACGATCCCTTTTGATCGAAACTCCCCCTTCCTTTTTTTTTTTTTTTTAAACCTTCAAAAGAAAAGCTCTACCTTCTAATTTGTTCTATCTGTGTGCAGCCCTGTGTGGCTAATAAAGAAACATATATATCTATCTATCTATCTATCAATCTATCTATCTATCTATCTATCTAACTATATATCCATCCATCCATCCATCCATCTATCTATCTATCTATCTATCTATCTATATATCTATCTATCTATCTATCTATCTATCTATCTATCTATCTATCTATCTATCTATCTATCTACCTATCTGTTTGTGCATGCGTGGGTCTTAGTATCTATACACGATGTGTATTTGAGTGATTAGTTTTATTCTTCTACGCAAAGATTTGGCAAAGTATATCAAAACTGAGATATACCAACCTATAACTAAGTAGCCGGTCCTTCCGGTATTTACATTAAGCAGAAATATTTGTCTCATTATCAAGAACACTTTCATATCTGTTTATTATTTCTTGTGTGAGTTGGTACGCGATCAAGAAACTATCCAAATCATATCTACTACTACTACTACTACTACTACTACTACTACTACTACTACTACTACTACCACCACCACCATCATCACTACTACTACTACTACTACTACTACTACTACTACTACCACCATCACCACCACCATGAATACTACTACTACTACTACTACTACTACTACTACTACTACTACTACTACTACTACTACTACTACTACTACTACTTCCTGATTTTGTTTTAGTGGTTATTGATGCCAGAGAAATTTGTATGCCTTTAGTGTTCGTGAAAGTGATTTAGTGTGCGGTTTGCTGTATTCGTATGTATGTGAGCCTGTGGATGTCATATCTTACATCAGCGTGTTTGTGAATGTCGGAGAATATACGACAACTTTTGTCTGTGTTGGGGTGTTTAGTGTGTATGTGTGTTAGTGTGTTAATGTGTTAACTCACGTGTGGTAACTTGCTCGAACGCACGCGCGTGTGTATCTGTGTATCTGCGTGTGTGTGTGTGTGTGTGTGTTTTGGCGGTATGGGTATCTTACACACAGTTGGCAGTTACCAGCAATTATCATCTATATCAACAATTTCTTGTCTCTATTCAATTTTCAATACGTCCTTCGCTAACTTTCATAACTATATCTAAGCAGAAATATTTCAGACAATTTCCGAGAATGCCTTACGGGCATATACTTCAATAAAGAGATTCTTAACAATATATTCCCGTAGCTGATCACGTAAATATCTCCTAATTTGTCTCACTCTCTCTGTATATACATGTGTGTGTTTCCTTCCATATGTATGTATATATGTACATACATATGTATGTATATATATATATATATACATATATATATATATACATACATACATATATATATAAACATACATACATACATGCATACATACATACATACAAACATACATACATGCATATATATATAAACATACATACATACATACATACATACATACATACATACATACATACATACATATGTATATATATGCATACATATATAACAGAGAAAGAGAAAGAAGGAGAGAGGGAGACACACACAGCGAAAGAGAGAGCTTGAGAAATGTAATCTATATTTTATGTATTTATGTGTATGTTTGCCTCTGTGTGTGTGTAAATTTGGGAAGAGTTTTTCTTAATATATAGGGTAAAGCTTTTCAAACATGATATGCTATAAACACGTCTACGTTCAAATGTGATATTTTTATCAAAAGTTTTTCATATTTCATTACTAAATATCTTTGGAACAATAATATTCCTTAGTTAATTACTTAGTCGTCTCGAAACTTTGCCAATCTCATTTTCAAATTAAACTGTGGTAATTGCCTTTAGCACTGGCTCTTCTGGTAAATCACAAAAGATCTCGAGACTAACTTTATTAAGATTAAAATTATCTACTCCAGATGTATATTTGTACATCATTAAATCATAATGGCTTTCATGCCATAATAAATTTTTACGTGTGATGTATCTATGCATTAAATTCGAGTTATATACTAGTCTAAACAAAACATCTCGTATTTGTGACGTTATATAATTGTTTTACTGGCTAACAGTGTTTTGCGACTCACTTTCAATTTGTTCACTGAATTACAATGGTTTGCAATGCTTCCTTATCTAAATGCATGTTAACTGGCAAGAGATTGTCGTATGTGTGTTTGATATGAGAGCCAGAGTCATGAAATTCACAAATTTCACGTTTACATTGGAAGTTGTAAGATACTATGATGGCATCAAGCACATTACAAGGTCTGATAGCTTGTGGTTTCGTGTTAGAGAGTAAGTGTTTTTGTTTTGTGATATCTTTATATATTATAACTATAGACGTAGGAGTGGCTGTGTGGTAAGTAGCATGCTCACGAAACCACATGGTTCCGGGTTCAGGCCCACTGCGTGGCATCTTGGGCAAGCGTCTTCTACTATAGCCTCGAACCGACCAAAGCCTTGTGAGTTGATTGGTAGACGGAAACTGAAAGAAGCCCGTCGTATATATGTATATATATATATGTTTGTGTGTGCGTGTGTGTCTGTGTGTGTCTGTGTTTGTCCCCCTAACATCACTTGACAACCGATGCTGGTGTGTTTACGTCCCCGTAACTTAGCGGATCAACAAAAGAGACCGATAGAATAAGTACTGGGCTTACAAAGAATAAGTCCTGGCGTCGATTTGCTCGACTAAAGGCGGTGCTCCAGCATGGCCACTGTCAAATGACTGACACAAGTAAAAGAGTGAAAGTGTAATCCGTTACTTAAAACCTAAGTTGAATATTAGTATCAGTTATAAACTTCTTCGAATATTCTTCGCAAATGACAGCACAGCACGTGAAGAACGTAGCTTTATTTGAATTCAGTATGCAAATGAGGTTGTGAAAGTTCTGCGATGGAAAACTGAGAGATTTAAAAGCATTATCCTTCTATAAACAACATCTACAAAGGAAATAAGACAAAAGCTGCGTTTAGATGTATACATATACATATCTATAAATATATACACATAGGCACAGGCGTGGCTGCGTGGTAAAGAGTTTGCTTCTCGACCACATTGTTCTGGGTGGCATCTTGGGCAGTGTCTTCTTACATTGCATCGAGCCGTCCAAAACCTTGTGAGTGGATTTGGTAGACGGAACTTGAAAGAAGCCTAACGCATGTATCCATTTATTTTTTTACTTATTTCAGTCATCTGACTGCGGCCCCGCTTGAGCACCGATTTTAATCGAGAAAATCGAGCCCAGGACTTGCTCATTGTAAGTCTAGTACTTATTCTATCGTTCTCTTTTGCCGAACCGCTAAGTTACGGGGACATAAACTTACCAGCATTGGTTGTCAAGCGATGTTGGAGGGGGGAACAAACACAGATACACAGACACACACAGACACACACACGCACACACACATACACAAATACACACACATGCACATTCACACACATGCGCGCGCGCGTTCCAGAAAAACACTTGCCCAAGGTGACATGCAGTGGGGCTGAACCCGAAACCATGTGGTTGGTAAGCAAGTTACTTACCAAACATCCACTTTTGCGCCTATAAAAAACAACATGCATCTCTCGAGACGGATATATATATATATATATATATATATATATATATATATATATATATATATATATATATATAATATATATATATATATATATATATAAATCGTTCAGTTTTCCTCAATTGATCAATAGACCGATTGAGCAAACATGTTAATGAAGTACCTATAAAAACTACTGGAAACAGGTGTAAGCCAAATTTACCCTAATGTAATGATCATTATTTTCAACTTGTGGGGAGCAGTAAATCTAGGGAATTGGGAAGTAATGTAGACGAAATACATATGATTATGTGTTCCAGTTTTCTAGTCTATCAGCGAAATATATGGACACTTAATACATGTTGCAGTATCTATTGCTTATTGAAACAGCTTTACTTTTAGTTTGCATTTTGTGTTACATTTATATCACGCTGATTTAAATGCGTCGAGAATTTTCTTTGTTTTTTTATCCCTGTTCAGTTTAGATTTATTGGCGTGGGCGATTGTATTTTAGCATTGGCTGTTTTCTGATATCAATTTTTGCTAATCTCTTTATATATATATGCTACAAGGAGAGCATTGTCTGCGTTAAATTTTCCTTTTTTTTCCCCCATACGTTTCCGATTCCGTTTCCTTTACGTCTTTGACTGTAGTTTTCTTTGAGTCATCTTCAATATTGTTGTTATCTATGTTTTCAATGCTCGGTAATACTGTTGTTGTATATTTAATATTTCCTATGTTGTTTCAAACAGCTTTTCGTCATTTTTTTTCATATAGGTGAGTATAGCCTCTGTTTCTGATATCCTGTTTTCTGGTTTCAGTCGACTTATTTTACATTCTGTATATTTGTTTCATGTCGTTTAGAAATTAAAATCGTTTTTTTTTTTTTTCTGAAGTTTTTATTTTCAATCGCATATGGCCACGGTCCGTTTGTTATTTTAGTGATAGATTCTCTTAGATCTCTTTCAACTTGTTTCAGGTGAGTGGCAATATATTTGGATGTGCATGAAAAATTCATTCTCTATGGAATGTTCTTTCAAAATATTCACGTGCATTCGCATATAAATATGCATGCATGTATGTTTGTATGTATGTATGTATGTATGTATGTATTATGTATGGATGGATGGATGGATAGGATTACATATACATAGTACATAATACATACATGCACATTGAAATATATATATATATATATATATATATAATATATATATATATATATATAGATATATAGACAGATAGACAGATAGATAGATATAGGTATAGATAAATATGCATGTATGTATATAAAATTCTACATATTTATATATGTATAATTGTTTTCCTGACTTCCTGTAAACTGCAACACGTTCTCTGACAAATTCATCGGTCTGGCGGAGCAGCGTTCAATGAGACGACAGGTAACGTGGTCGAAACATCCCTTTGTTTCAAAGACTCTGCCACGAGTGAATAAGTGTGTGTGTGTATGTGTGTATGTGTGTGTGAAGGCACATAACTCGGTGGTTAGAGCGTCGGGCTCATACTCATGAGGGAGGGAGTTTCATACAGGAACAGGTTTATGTATTTTGTTCTTGAGCAAGACACTTTATTTCCCGTTGCTCAACTTCTACTCAGCTGTACAAATTAATTGCAACGTCACTAGTGCCGAGCTTTATTGGCCTCTGACTTTCCCTTGGATAACATCAGTGGCGTGGAGCGGGAGGCTGATATGCATGAGCGACTGCTGGGCTTCCATAAAAACAATTTTGCTTCTACTTGTACCTCAGAGGGTAACTTTCTAGGTACAACTCCATGGTCATTCGTGGTAAGTATCTTGCTTACCAACCACATGGTTCCGGGTTCAGTCCCACTGTGTGGGACCTTGAGCAAGTGTCTTCTACTATAGACTCGGGCAGACCATGACCTTCTGAGTGGATTGGTAGACGGAAACTGAAAGAAGCTTGTCGTATATATGTATATGTATATATATGTGTGTGTGTTTGTGTATCTGTGTTTGTGTATCTGTGTTTATTCCTCGAACATCGCTTAACAACCGATGGGGGGGGGTGTTTACGTCCCCGTAACTTAGCGATTCGGCAGAAGAATCCGATAGAATAAGTACTAGGCTTAGAAAGAATAAGTCCTGGGGTCGATTTGATTCGACTAAAAGGTGGTGCTATAGCATGGCCGCAGTCAAATTACTGAAACAAGTAAAAGAATGAAAGAATAAAAGAATATATATATATACATATATATATATATATATATATGAATGACAATGGGATTGCAGTTAGAAAGCTGCTCTCCGACGCAGAAGGCAGGGCAAGATTGTTTATTGAAGACCGTCATTTGTCCATGCATGCCAGCCTCCTCTCTCCACGCCACCAATGTTATCCAAGATGAAAGTCAGAGGACAATACAGCTCGGCACTAGTAACGTTACAACTCATTTCTACAGCTGAGTAGAAGTTGAGCAATGATAAAACTCCGAGTTTCAGATGCCGAGGTGGAAATCCACGCCGCTATCTCCTCAGTTATCCGGCCATCGTAAAAAATGCTATATATATATACGAGGGGCGTTCAATAAGTAATGCCCCTGACCCACTTCCCATAGCAGCAGAGCAACGACACTTGGCACAGTTATTAGTCTTTTCCTACATAGGAACTACCCAGAGTTATGCATTTCTCCCATCGTTTGATACAGCTCTGGAGACCGTTTTTGTAGAAGACCCCAGCTTGGTCCTCCAACCACGACGTGACTTCAGAAATCAAGGCTGCATCATCTGGGAAACGCTTTCCTTTCAAAATCAACTTCATGGCTGGGAAGAGGTGAAAATCAGAGGGTGCAAGGGGAGGAGTTCATAGCTGCACGCCTGTGCTTCTGATCTGGCGACACGCGAGTTGTGGACCGGAGCGTTGTCCTGCAGGAGGAGGATGCCTTTGCTGATCTTGCCCCGCCTCTTGATTTTGATAGCTTCTCTTAATTTCCTCAAAAGTGAAGCATAATAGGCTCCGTAAATTGTGGTACCCTTTGCCAGGAAATCTGTCATCACTACTCCGTCCTGGTCCCAGAAGACCTGTGAGCATAACCTTGTCAGCGGAGGGCTGCACCCTTGCCTTCTTTGGAGGAGTTGAGTCACGGTGCTTTCACTGCATTGACTGGGCTTTGGTCTATGGATCATAGTGATGGACCCAGGTTTTATCCCGTGTGATCAGTCTTTTGAAAAATTTTGACTCATCTTCTTGGCATATCTCCAAATTCATCCTCGAGCACTCAACGCGTTCTTGCTTCTGGAAAGGTGTGAGCAACCTGGAAATCCATCTGGCAGACACCTTTTGCATATGCAAATGGTCATGAATGATAGTTTCCACAGACCCGGTACTAATCTTGACCTTATGGGCTATTTGGCGAATAGTTATGCGTTGACCTTCCAAAATGGCAGCCTCAACTTGACGGACAGACGTCTCATCAACGGCAGAAGGGGGCGACCAGATCTGGGAGCTGTTTCCACAGAGTTCCGACTATGTTGGAATTCACAATGCCAGCGTTTTACAAGGTCATATGATGGGGCATCATCACCATAAGTTACTTTCATTTCATCAAAAGTCTCCCGTGGTGTGCGTCCTTTCAAATACAAAAACCAGATCACTGCTCGACACTCAACAGGCTCCATTTCACACTTGACTCAGTTCAAACACCTGTAAATCAGAAACCACAACTAGTTCAGGGCTGTAATTCGCCGCTTAATCTATAGAGGTATCAATAAGTGCACATGCAAAATTTCAGCTAGATCAAACGACTGCAAGTGGGTCAGGGGCATTACTTATTGAACGCCCCTGGTATATACAGTGTACACTGTGTTTATATGTCGTGAACTATAGTGTATTATAAATACACTGTATTTATATGTCGCGAACTATCATTGAGTACATGATGCCTTCCATTTGAGTCTATAATATAATTCATTTCATTTACCAGTGTAACATCATATGTCGCCAACTGTTTAATCACTCAAATTCTCTTTGTTTAATGTTATATGACCTAAAATGTTTATCAAAAGGAGCTATTCTGAAAGTCTTAAAAAACAAATTCTACAACACGTTCATTTGTGAAGCCAGAACATTATTCATAGAGAATTTTCATCTAATCCTGGAAATACAAAATGTTGGACATTAAATAAAAGCAGATCTTCAATTTAACATCTTCGCTTAATTATTCAAAGATCATGCTGCTGGAGTTAAAGAGATATTTCGTGTTTCAGTGTTTCATAAAATAATTTCTGTAAATTAATTTGTTAGTGCAGTTATATCCTCATCATTGTATACATGAAATTCGCATTACAGTTAATAAGGAGACTCCATTTTCCCTTTAAAATGTATGTACCATGCCATTTGTAAACTAGCAAAACTATATTGATCTCGTAAGGAAGGAAAAAATCGTTGAGTTTAAAATAGGAATCCAGTAACCTAACAGACAGTACATGTAAATTTAATTGACCGGCGCCTTGGAATTCATTAATTCGCATTATGTTAAAATATTAATTTCCTACTTGTGAAGAAAACTCAGACACAAGGTCGCGGAATTATATGCAAGAATAATACAACCGTCTCTTGGCATTCGTTTTCAGAACGCTCTAAATAAAGTAAATATGAATCTACAAAGAATCGAATTATAGCCGCAGATATGTCTACTGGAGGCTTCTTCCTCTTATTAATATTTTCACAAACATCTGCAATATTTGCACGCAGAATTATCGCTAGAAGAAACTAATGTTTTTCACACCCAATGAAGAGTAATTCATTCATTCTATAAAAACAACTTTTTCTCTATATACTTATCCTTCTATCTAACACTCCCTATCTATCTATCTATCTATCTATCTATCTATCTATCTATCTATCTATCTATCTATCTATCTATCTATCTATCTATCTATCTAACTTATTCTATCTATCTATCTATCTATCTATCTATCTATCGATACAAACATACATACGCAGTTAAATGCATATACATACATGGATAGCAAATACATACATACATACGTACCTACATACATACATGCATACATACATACACATACATACACACATACATACATACATACATACATACATACATACATACATACATACTTTAATACATACGTACATGCTTACATACATATATACATACATACATGGTAGCTGCCCCCTCGTTATCGAGTATGGCCATTGCACGAAGCTTAATCAATGTTGTTATCGTGCAATGCCTGTGCAAGAAGATTTTTTTATAAAGTGAGGAAAGGCTGTGCACTGAGTCAATCCCACTCACTAAGCAACATCAGTCATAATCCGAAAAGAAGAACAAGTCAACATCATCGGTAACCACTGAGCCGCATGTTTTATGTCGGAGTTATCCCAGTTACCTGAGTTACCTTCTCCTAAAAGGATGCCCTAACAAAGGCTAGGAGTCCTTCACTACCAATGGTTTAACCGCGCGATCGGGTATTCAGTCCTATTATTTCTATGTCCCCGCGCATGATACAGCCTTAAGACATTTATTGGATGGCCGTTGACTCTCAAGAGTTCCTCCGCCCTTTGGCGGGTTTTGTTTTTCATCCCGCAGGGTGTCCAATAAACACTGCCGGTTTAGTCGCCGACGACCCGACTATGCTACAGGTTGTACTGGGTTACATGTTACCAGTAGCACTCGAAAGTGACCTGACACTACATACATACATACATACATACATACATACATACATACATACATACATACATACATACATACATACATACATACATACATACATACATATGTACATAGATACATACAAACATACAATGATATGACTGAATGGCAAATAGTCCTTCCCAAAATTTGGGCTATCGTAAGCAATATGAATTATATGATTAACTAAAATAATTTATGAGGTTTTTAGGCCTTGTTTACATCGAAGATTTCCGAATAAAGGAACATAGTTGTGTTCCATTTTCTACTAAGCGTGACAACGACCCAGGATACGGAAGCGTCTGATTGGGTTTCTGGGCAACAAGGTCGATCATCTGAACAGTTCTAATTTCACGATATGGCATAGGATATCAAAACTAAGTGGTACTCACGTGGACACACGAACCACCCAGCTGCACGTTACTACTGACAAACAAAATCACCAACATGTATATAAAAAACAGTGAAATGCACAGTGAAAGAGCATGTATGGAGAAAACCAAACAAGAATAATAACAAAAGTAACTACTATAACGCACAAACATTGTCCACAACTTCCTGAAAGATGACCATTGGTTCGAGTAGCCAGGCTGAATTTAAACAAACAACATCAAATCATCAAAAGCTTAAGACACATTTTAAAAACTTTATTTATTCATTTTTGTTTGGGGGTGGGGGTCTAGCAGCAAAGAGCAGCATATACTGTCAAAAATGTCGGCTAGTTAGATACACAGACCTCATATTTGCAATGAGCACGCTCGACAAATGCAGAAGGTAAAAACAGAGGGCCGCCTACCGAAAGTTCGACAGATTTTTTTCCGTCATGGAAAGCTTACACCGTCAGAATCAGTAAACCGACGAAGCACGACGAAGCACATCAACTATTAATTGTAACTCCTTTCATGAGATCCATTATAATTGTATTAATAGGATATAATATTTTCTACTAAAGACACAAGGTCTGAATTGTTGGGAGGGGACATCAACCCCAGTGTTTTATTGGTACTTAATTTATCGATCCCGAAAGTGTGAAAGGCAAAGTCGACCTCGGCGGAATTTGAACCCAGAACGCAGCGACGGGCGAAATACTGCTAAGCATTTCGCCCAGCGTGATAACAATTCTGCCAGCTCGGTTCCTTATTAATAGGATATAATACAGAAATAGTAAGCAAGTAGCAAATGACAAAAAAAATGTCAAGATGTGGCTGTGCGGAAAACCATGCCGTTAAAAGACTAAACTGGGCGTATGGATTTCCATTGTAGATTGGTATTGAAATGTTTTCATGAAAAAACTGCGTGTCTCTTTGTATGTTATTTTCGGTCGGATGCTGCATGTAATGCCTCCGGAGGCATGTCACACCATCCTGATGAAAAAGCAGATTATTGTAAGAAACCGGAAACTACAACTGAGATATAGCTGACTGAGAGTATTTTAGCAGACGGATAAATCGTGTAATTAGGGTGAACAGCCCTACGGTTTTACATGTACATTTCACTCTTGTCCGTTCACTCTCCGTGAAGATGTAAATCACAACTAGTTACAGTTTGTTATGATATCCTGAAGAGCGGCACTCCGGCGAGAGGGCTCAAACGCAGACGCTATCCGAAACTTCCAGTTCATGTATACTTTGAATAAAATTTTCGGATGGGCCCCAATAAGCTTGTTAAGAGATTGGCGAATGCTATCAGTAATGTGGTGGGGGTGCATAAATCATTATGCACTTCCTATTTCAGTTATTCCCTACAAGTCTAACCTCATATGAAGCCCTGATCTCATACGATACAGTGTAGGACGCAGGGATCAAAAACTTGACGACTGCAGGGGACCTCCGGGCCAGCAGTCAAGTAGCGGTATGCTTAATTATACTAGATAGAATCAACTAGCTAGAGTCAAGTAACGGCAAGCTTAATTATATGTTGTTTTAGAACTCCATTTAAGGACAGAAGAGTTGTGACGACTGCAGAGCACCCCCGGACCAATCAGGCTCTACATCGGTAGAGTCAACTAGCGGTATGCTTAATTATACTAGATAGAGTCAAATAGCGGTATGCTTAATTATATGTTGTTTTAGAGCTCCCTTTATGGACAGAAGAGTTGTGACGACTGAAGGGCACCCCCCGGGTCAATCAGGCTCTACATCGGTAGAGTCAACTAGCGGAATGCTTAATTATATGTTGTTTTAGAATTCCATTTGTGAACAGAGGAGTTGTTTACAGGTTTCTAAATTTGCAGTCATTGTTTCACTGTCTTCTGAATAACACAGTTACAGAAAATTCCTAATAATAATACAACCGTAGCTGTATCCATATAGCTATAGATTATATATTCAAACGATGGAATTGGGTTAGAGGTGGATATTACCTAGCAAAGAAACGCATAAAATTTTTCCTTTGTGAATAACCTGTCAGGTTCCATGCTATTAATTTGTTCGTATAAGTTTACGTTTTATACAGTAAACTAAAATCCTTTCATTTTAAATAAATTCGTTGTTATTGAAGAAAGCAGTAAAGCTCTGATTAGCATCCGTGAAATTTTAAATCTACTAATAAAACTAATGAAGTGAAACACCCTCAGAAACAATTTTGAAAATACGTTTTAAAATAAGAAAACTTTGATATCGACGGTTCGGTTGCAGTTAACGATTTTTAATTTTTTTTGTGTGTGTAATAACGTTCTGTTCTACCTTCATTTATCTCTCCCCCTTATTTCTCATCCACCCCACTCTTCTCGTCCGTCTGATTCTCCCCTTCTCTCTCTCTCATTCTTACTTTCTCTAAGTACATACACACACACACGCACACGCATATATATATACATGCATATACGCATACATATATATATATACGTACATACATATGCATACATACATACATACATATATATATACATAAATGCATAAATGCACATACCTATACATACATATATATACATACTCATATATACATACATAAATATACAAACATATACATATATAAATACACACATATATATATATATATATACATATATATATACACACATATATATGTGTATATATAAACATATATATTCATATATTTATATACGTATACATACATTCAATCATACGCACACATACACCCACACATATATCATACAACAACCATGAAGCTAATAGTGTAGCACCTTTTAAAACAGAGATTCTTTATATTACATGTATATATGAATGTATGTATATATATATATATGTATGTATATATATATGTATATATATATATATATATATATGTATGTATATGCATGTATATATACTTGTATATATATATATATATATATATATATATATATGTATATGCATGTATATATACTTGTATATATATATATATATATTGAGCGTGTATTTATGCATATATATATATAATATATATATATATATATATGTATATAAATATATATACATATATATATCATGAAGATAATAATATAGTACCTTTAAAAAACAGATTCTTTATATTACATGCTTAAGAGCTACATATTTTTTCCCATCTAATGAAGTTCGCACAGGTGTTTTCAGTCACTTATAATCAGCAGGTATAGTCATTCTTCAAGTGAAGTATTATTTAGCACATGTACACACGCACACACACACACACACACACACACACACACACACACACACACACACACATAGAAGCACAAATACACGTTAACACTTACATCCACACATGACTGAGAGGATCTGACACACGAAACCAACGCCCGCATCTCTCCCACCACACCTGCACGAGGTAGACACTCTGCCTTAAGCCATTCATGAATGCACAATAAAATATCTGTGTATGACAAACACAAACGCATCCACACACACAGACACACACACACACACACAAACAATACAATAATAAAATAATACAAAATTGATAAAAACTGACGCATACACTTAGACACAGTGGTCGGCTTATCCACATATATATTGTGACCATACATATACACATACACTAACACTGCGATTACGTACATAGTTTACAAATAGAGGATCTTTTCGGTTTGAACGGCAGTTATTTCTAGCGGTGTCATATGAAATTGTCACCCATAATTATGACCCTAGTATCGATCTATTGCATTTCAATCTATTTTAGGGTTAGAGGTGGGGGGAAGGGTATCTTTTTTTCTCCACAAATGCAAATAAACCCAATCTGTTTCTTAAATGAGGGACATATTCATACGGCACAGAATGTTGTTTACCTTAAAGGACGTCAGTGATTGGTTGAAATTGCAGAAGTTGAAGAAAAAACAACAAATATCTTACAAACTATAGAATTTTCACAATAAAGCCAAGAGAAAAAGATGTTTCATAAACACATTCTACCAGTATACGAAGTTTAAAATTCTTTAGTTACCTAGAAATTATGTTAAAAACTGCCGTTCAAACCGAAAAGATCCCAAATAGATACTTCCTCATTTGCTTTTCTAAGTATAAGACCTTATGCATTGTATTACACATCGCTATTAGACGTCTGCCATTTTGATCAACATATTCTACTCTGTTTCACTCATTTTCTTTTCTCTACAACAATATTGTATTTTCCTTATACACCTGCAACTTTCTGATGATGTACTGAAGTTGGAAACGTCGAATGTATTGAGAAATTTAATAGTTTCAATTTCATCGTCAAAATGAAACATTTCTTGTTCAGTTTATCCCCTCGGTCTTCATTTTCGTTAATAATTATGTGTATACACAAACACGCAAATCACCTAAGCATATACGCTTATAGATACACTGAAGCTCGCATGCACGCACACTCACATAAACATACATATCTGGCTGAGATCACATCCAGAGAAACAGCTCTGATATAAGGACCTAATAGTGAAGTGGGAGCCAGCATATTCGATGTTTGGGCGAATCATCGTTTAAGATTTTCTAATCCCTAATGTATCACTGTCATAAAATTTTTCACCAGTGTAATATATAACATATATATAATTTCAAGTGTCAAGCGAGACTCTTTTTGTAGCACTACTGCTACTACTACTACTACTACTACTACTACTACTACTACTACTACTACTACTACTACTACTACTACTACTACTACTACTGCTGCTGCTGCTGCTACTACTGCTGCTGCTGCTGCCGCTTCCACTGTTACTACAACTACTACTACTACTACTACTTCTGCTGCTGCTGTTACTACTACTACTATTTCTGCTGCTGCTACTGCTGTTACTACTACTGCTGCTACTACTACTACTTCTGCTGCTGATACGACTACTACTACTACTACTACTACTTCTGCTGCTGCTACTGCTGTTACTACTACTACTACTACTACTACTACTACTAGTGCAGCTGCTGCTACTGCTGTTACTGCTGCTTACTACTTCATACGCAGCGTCGCTATTGTTATGTTTATTATTATTATTCTTATACTTTCTTAAATACGTCAATGATTTCGCAGTTCTATATTTAAGAGATGTGGAATTATGTATAGTACTTACATTATTTACATTTGACGGATATTTGTCCTCATCTTCTTTGTTGATAACACAACGTTTCGGCTGACATGCCTTCCAGCCTTCATCAGGTGGCTTGGGGAAATTTTGAACCTGGGTTCTCATTCCTGGGGTATTTTTTGATGTTATTATTATTATTATTATTATTATTATTATTATTATTATTATTATATTATTATTATTATTATTATTATTATTATTATTCCCATCACTGCCTGGAATCGAAATCGGAATCTTGGGGTTAGTAGCCCGTGCTCTTAACCACTACGCCATATGCCCATGCGAGACAGGGAATGCAGTATCGGAACACTCACGAGTCCACAGGCAAAATATCCGGAACACCAATGTTCACCAAGTTCATTTAGTGAACATATAGAGACATGTGATCAGAAAATGTTTCTAATTTTTCCTTTCCGCGAACTACGTGACACAAGCGACATTGGAAGAAAAAAAAAAGAAGACCGGTTAATTAAAATATTCAAATAACAGCAACAATATAACAACCAGTTTATTATGTGGATTAAAAGATATCTCAAACATATAAATAGAAACAAATTAAAGAATATCGGTACGTCTGACAAACCGTTATGTTTAATCTGCATGCGGATTGTTGAAAAACGTATTCTAAAAATTCAGCTTGTTGGAACGTTTTAAGAAGTACTAAAATTATCAAGAACTCCACTGTCAGTTAAGCATATTTCAAATCTGATGATTACTCTACATATGAAAGCGCTAAGTCAACTTTATGAGCATTACAGAATATATATATATATATATATTTATTAACATATCATAATGAAAAACGTGAAAACCAGACAATGTTTTAACGTTTTTCAGCTGTTATATATATTCGTGTATACATATAAATATATATATATATATATATATATATATATATATATATATAATATATATATATATATATATATATATAGAGAGAGAGAGAGAGAGAGAGAGAGAGACAAATAGCTATACATGCATGTATCTCAAATCATTTTCTCGGTGGAACAGGTTTCTGAGAACAACAATTAAGGATGGAGTAATTGCATATATATAGTTCTCATATTTGATGAGTAATGACTAGAGAAAAACATTTTGTTGTCATTTCTATTTTCACCTCGCTACTTTGAACAATAACTATCGCGACAACAAACACTTGTCCTTCACTGACACCATCAACACTTCAAGAGATATTTATTGTTGGTAAGAGCGAAAATGAAAACACCATTATTGTTGTAAAGAAATGTAGCGTCATAGAGTTCAACAACTATCAAAGAAAACAATGCCGACACGACCATACACACTGCCAGCATCACCATAAAGTGTACAGCTACCAATGACCAGACATCTTTCGCCTCGAGCCCTGTCAAACTGCGCAATCATAGCAGCAGCTGCGGTAACGGCCAAATTATATAATGATAAACATAACTTAATAGACAAACTTCTGCAATATTATGAAGATTTGCAGATGTGGTCAAGATTTGGTAGACGAAGATTATCGAAAATATAGAAGCGTCTAAAAATAATTAAAACAGGTTTGTCAACGTGAAATGCGTGGCGCGAAAAGGGAGAAGTGTGAAGGATTACCATGAGATAAATTTGACGTATTTCTAACTCTCAAAGCCGTTTCCAATGTATGCCCAGAAATCTGGTTGTATATATGTATGTGTATATGTGCGTGTGTGTGTGCGTGTATATCTAACGTTGCGAAGATACGTAACTTTAGCCTACAAACAGATTCTAAGAGAGCAAATGATAAACTTGACAGTATGTTCCATGAGAAAAATAAGAGTTTTTCAATAATCAGTATTAAAATAATAAGCAATAGAAAGTAATTATGGCATTGCGCGAATGCGAGCTGATAAACTGAGAAACTAAACCGATTTAGTCGCTGAATTAATATATTATGGTAGGTGAATATTACTCCATAGAAATTTGATACAACTGTACTCATCTGCAAATATTTTCCTTAATATAATGGATATTGACGGATTACATGTTAGAATAGAAATGCAATTGTTCTTAGAGCAGAAATATATTCAAGCGTATTTTCCAAAACATACTGAATCCTTTTCATACAAGAAAGAAAATTCCGGATTATTTCTCAAACGACGATCGACATACATCATCATCATCATCATCATCATCATCATCATCATTATTATTATTATTATTATTATTATTATTATTGTTATTATTATTATTAGTATTATTATTAAAGAAGTTATTAGCACAGTGACAGTTCAAAATATAAAAGTTGGATAATATATAGTAACAATTTTTTAAAATACCTGCAGAAAAACGCGTATACGTTGGAACGCAGAATTATAACCGCTAAATTTCCTCAGAGTAAAGGCATATTCTCAAGCGTTGTGTTATGTTTGTGGGAATTATCTTTAGTCAACATTGTTGTAGTTCAGGTCAGATATGATATCAAACGC
>NC_043004.1:14447159-14452159 GCF_006345805.1 Octopus sinensis
ATGATGTACAACTTTGTTTAACCACGTCTCTTTGACAGAAATTTCTGTCGCTAACATACTGAACACTTTCATTTTTGTTTTATTTTTTGCTTTTTTAACACACACACACACACTCAGAAATATATATATATAATACACTGTAATTGAAATAAACTTTACCCAAAATTAAACATACTTAATATAATAAATGCGAATGTCAGTGTGTCTCACTTTTTCAACTTTAATAAATCCTTTCTGATGGAATTACAAGGCCTCAGATTTTGGAGGAAGGGATTAAGTCGATTCTAATCGACTTAATCGTCTCCACCAATACGTAACTGGTATTAATTTTATGGACCCCGAAATGATGAAAGACATAGTCGATCTCGGCGGAATTCCAACTCAAAACCTAACGACAGTCGAAATACCGCTAAATATTTCGCCCAGCGTTCTAACGATTCTGCCTGCTCGACGCCTCAATATAATATAATAATATACTATAATATAATATAACATAATATAATCTAATATAATATAACATAATATAATATAATATAATATAACATAATATAATATAATATAATATAATATAATATAATATAACATAATATACTATAATATAATATAACATAATATAATATAACATAATATAACATAATATAATATAATATAATATAACATAATATAATATAATATAATATAATATAATATAATATAACATAACATAATATAATATAATATAATATTTGTCAATGCCAGTGTGTCAGTGTATCACAATGTTTCAACTTTACTCCTAGAGGCTGTAGCCCTACATATCATACCATTTTGGAATTAGGCCGACTCCGTGAGTAAATTAAGAACATTCTGGGCGGAATCCGGACGCACAATCCTGAAATTTTGGATTCTCAACTTTTCATTACTGTGATTGTTTTCGGCGAATTTTTAACATGACATTTTGCGACATTTTTTTATTTATAATCTAAAGTCTAAAATTGAAAACATTCCGGGCCGAATCCGGACCAGCAATCCTGAAATGTTGGATTCCTTTGTTTTCATTACTGCGATTATTTTCAGCAATATTTTTTCCTGATTTTTTTTTTTGCGACGAATATGATCATCGTTGGGATATGACTCTGGAGGAAGTAATTTCAACAAACTCTCCAAAACAAGTCAGAAGTCTGTTTGCAGATCTTCCCATTCAGGGCCAGTTGCTTAAAAGCCATATACCAGTTTCAAAGCCGCCCGATAGGGCAAATTTGAAGCTAGTTTACTATAATTTGCACCAATATACGAGCAACAAAATATTCCGTGATGCAATAAAGATCAATACAGTTACGAAAATTTAACTAGGCTGGTATCGGATTATAAATATAAAGAACTATCATATAACAAAAGGAATTTATATGCAAATATCTCTAATAATTGAAGATATTACATCGTAATATCTATAATACGACAATGTATTAACCTAATTGGATACATATCAATATATTTAATTTTATTTTATAATAATTTTATGGGAATATCAGATATTTGCCAATATATTTAATCTATAATTTAGGAATACTACCAAATGAAAATTATTTTTACGATTGATATAGAACGTATCCTATCTACTATTTAATAAAAATAATTTAGGAATCTATTATTGATATTTGGAAAATAGATATTTAGGTGCATGTAGGCATGCCAAAACTTTCCCAGTCCTTTCATTCAATAATTGTTTTTTTTCTTAGAGAATAGAATATTTCAGCTTTCTGTTGTACATCCAAAATCAATTATTAATTGTTTAGTTAAAAATATAGAAAAAAGAATTAATTACCTCTGTTATAAGGAGGAAATTTTGATGAAAATAAAGAATTATACAACATTGCATTGGGAAATGCACGATATAAACAGAAAATTAAATACAATAGATATATTTTTAATAATACAAGTATAGACCAAGAGGAAAGAAAATATGATAATAATATGAAAAAACTAGGATTAAGTGTAAAACGAATAATATAATATGAATAAAGAAAAATTAGATTATGGAATACACAGTCGAAATATAGTGAGTAAAAATAACCCAAATGGAAACAGAGTACATAACATTAATAAAACAGACCTAAATTCTAATGTTTATCAATATAACGATAATAAAAATGCAAACCTAGATATATTACACATTAAACCTAATAAAAGAGATGCTAATAATGATATACATAATAAATATAGAAATAATGTAGTTATTGACCAGATTAAAAACTTGAAATCTAATGATAATAACCATAATAAAAATGATAAGTAAAGTACTAAAAAGAATAAAAATTGAAAATATATACCTTGTATAAAATCCGCTAACACATAAACTTGGAATTACCATATTAATTTTAAAATAAATGAAAATAATATTAGGCTAATCTTAACTTTTACTAAACAATTTAAAACTAAATTAATCAAAGGTATACGTAGACACGTAGACGAGCACTTCACTTGTAATAAGTATAGTGAAATTATTTAAGATATGGTGTTTCAGTTACTAGAAACTTAATTAGATATATATCGTCTATTAATAATGCTAAATTATATATTTTTACGAGAATTGTAAAATAAATATTTCTCCTGAAAATAGCACGTATTATATATCCGTAAATTTTATTAAATTTAGTTTAAACTATCAAGGGGAAATAACTGCCAATTTTAGTTAATTCCAAAGATAATCTTAATACATTTTGCGATTGTAAGGTGAGAGAAAAATGCAGATTTAATAAGTATTGCAAACGTAAGAATTTGGTATACCAAGCTATCGAGGAAGCAGGAGAGAAAGATTTCTACTATATTGGTTCGACAAAATGTTTTGTGAAAAGCACTATTTCGAGCCATGAAAAAGATTGTCTTAACTTACTTTTGTAATTGTTTCATATTTCATAAACTACGTTAGAAAAGATGTTTATCTGGTCCAAAGATACTATGTCTAGATTCTTTTGAATTCGCTGTAGTATGAATCACACCCCAGAAAATCAATTCGCACTCTTTTGGTAATCGTGTATATTATGCTACGTATTCAGCTCCTAGTTTACTTTGAATTTATTAATACATTTATTATTACACTAACTGAACACTTTAACGTCCTCGAATTAGACTCATAGGAAAATTTGTTTTACACAATGTCACAATAGTTTATCTTCACCTTGAGTTCAAAAAGTGTGCTAAAACCGCTACCTAGCTACTAATATAAACCTTGCAAGCTGAACATGTCTTTCTCTGGTAGCCCACAGCTGAGATAAGAATGTATTTTCTTGGAACGTGATTTTGTTTGGTAATGTAATATGATAGTTACGTGGAATAACTCCCTATATTGCATTCTCTTTCATTTATTATGCAATAGAAAGAATGACAGAGCTCTGATATATATTCTAAACAGCGCCTTAAATATTCTTCATTTTCGTACAAAGTAAGATATTTTTCTCGTTTGGCACACGTGATTACAATCGCATATACATACGCACATATATATTTATATATCTATAGATAAATAGAAACACACAAACACTCACACATATACATACACATATATATAAATATATAGATACACAGACATATATGAATATGTCAGCGGTATTATACATTGTGTATTTTCTTATATCATTTGCATATTTAATCTACAACCGAAAATGAGCGTTAATTAAAATAGTTGTGAATACCTAATTTTAAAATTTCCACTTCATATTAATCCACTTTAAAATTATGCATTCAGTCTTACACTCCAGACCTCTGTAAATATTTCAAATGCATCTGTAATTATTACATTCAAACTAATTAGAATATTTTCCAGTCCATATTAATGAAAGCTAGTTATAATGA
The DNA here is from genome assembly GCF_006345805.1 of Octopus sinensis. Lineage (NCBI taxonomy): Eukaryota > Metazoa > Mollusca > Cephalopoda > Octopoda > Octopodidae > Octopus > Octopus sinensis. The sequence continues at coordinate 14,450,988 of NC_043004.1, forward strand.
AAGGTTATATTAATTTATATGCAATTTCCAGAGAATTAATTTTAACGGTTAATTGCGTATTATATGAAAAAATAATTACTACCCGATACTGAAACAAAAATAACATCTATATTAGAAGCTATGAACAACATAGTTGTACGAATGTAAAAGATCATGACAAAATTTGACCTTTAGGCTATGATATTTCAATAAGTGTAACGCAGTCATTGACTTTCTTCTTGTTTTGAACATATTGCAAACAACATAATATATTTGAATAAGGCGGTGAGCTGGTGGGATTTTTACCGTGCTGGACAAAATACTTGGCGTATTTCTTCCGACATTACTTTCTTAATTCAAATGCCGCGGGACCGAGTTTGCATTTCACCCTTTCGGGGCCAATATAATAAGTATCAGTTGGCCTCGTACCAAAATTTGAAACCAATATAATATATCTGAATATGTCGTCGTAACGTATTCAGTTTATTAAATAAATCCTAACGGTATCTGTTTGATAAGAAGTGGCCGAGTTAATTATTGGAAATGTCATCCACAGAAACAGCAAGGAATGGTATAATTTGTTTGCTTTTAGTTAGGACAAATTCTCTCACTGTACATTTTATAGCCAAGGTATATTGAAGAAGTGAGCTTTGTGATATTTAACGTATAAATCGCTAATTTTACGCTTGTGTGTTATTGATAACTTGTGATAAAGTTTTATAGATTTATGAACGGAACCGATGCAACACAGACTTGTTTGCTATGAAAATATCGCACCAGTCGCAGTTTAACATACATACACATTTTATATTAGTGGTTGCTTCACAGTCACCATAGACTCTGTTGTTATAACGAAATAAGTTGGTTGGATGTATAATTTGGTTTTATGATATTTCAAATTTTCCACATAAATATCTCGCTCTTATTTCATTACTATTAAATCATTTACAGTTTGTCCCCCCAACATCGCTTGACAACCTATGCTGGCGCGTTTGCGTCCCCATAACTTAGCAGTTTCCGTAGCTATGTTATCAGAAACGGACTCTTACATTCAACTCACATAACACTTTAACTATAATTACTTGCTTAATGTATCCACACATCCGAATTATGATTTGAAAACTGTGATAGTGTTAATCTTTAATTTCGATAGATTTTTGGGGGGTTTTTTGTAACTTTATATTTTCAGAGAT